>NW_028290022.1:0-77721 GCF_059628265.1 Tinamus guttatus
TCCTATGTTGTCAAAGAAATTCGGCTCAGGGAGGGCCCCAGGCCTGGTGTCACGGTGACATGCAGCAGGCAGGACACGGTGACACATGGTGTAGCAACACACGGGTTGCTACAGAAACGGAGGCTCAGTTGTGCATCCAAGGGCTGCAGAGCCACCTCATCAAGGCCAGGTAGCGGGCAGCAGGGACGGCAGCAGGGACAGCAGAGGTGGCAGAAGGCAGCTCAGGGACAGAGGAAAAGGGGCTGAGCCGCATTCCTCGAGGACATTCCCTGGGGGGCATCAAAGTGGCCTCATGGGGGGGGAAACTGAGGCAGGGGGCTGGATGGGTTGTGCTGGGAGCAGGCTGGGGGGGTCCAATGTGCGCAGTTGTAACTGTGGCCTGCGCACCTGACAGCGACAAGGACCATGGGAGAGGAACAGGCGACGGAGGCAGCATCCTGCTGCCATGGTGACTGCAGCAGTACCAAGGCGACAGGATGGCCTTGGGGACATGAGGGAGGAGGGGACTGGTATGGTGCTGGGTCTTGGGGACAGCAGGGGCAGCTGCGGGCTGGATGGGGAGGGAAGGAGGGCATTGGGGCCTGGGGCATGGGGCTCAGTCCCACCCACGGCGGCCTGGCACCCCCAAGCAGAGGCAGCACCTGCAGAGACATTGGTGCGTCTCAATGGCACCTGTGGCAGGCCACAGGGGATAGGGTGGCCCTGGGGGCTGGCTGCACTGGGGATCCTGGGGTGCCCTGCCCTGGGGGCACTGGGGAATCCATCCCTGGCTCTGTTGCGATCACTGGTGTGTGTACCCACACCCGGGGTACCACTGGGCTGCCCATCCTTGGTTGTACTGGGAATACTGGGGCTGCCTCCGCCCTGCAGCTCTACTGGGATCACTGGGGTGCTCAGCCTTGGTTGTACTGGGAATGCCAGGGACACCCGGTCCTGGCCGTACTGGTGCCGCCAGGGCTGCCGCTCCTGGCCGTGCTGGGCTCACCGGTGGGTGCCCGGCCCCGCTGATGGGGGTCCGGGGCCAGCTTGTACTGGGAGCGGGGGGATTCAGCCCGGGCAGCACAGGGAGCACCTGGAGCACCCCGGCCCGGCTGCACTGGGGACACTGGGACATGCAGGCCCGGTTCCTCTGTGCCACCCGCGTCCCTGCGTGCGCGCTGCCCTGTCCGCGCGCCCACGGGCCTGGCGCCCACGCATGTCCCCTTGGTGGCGGCCACGAGCCGCGCTGGCGGCTTGGGGTGGGGGGCGTGGCCGGCGCAGGGGGCGTGGCCCGCCGCAATGGGCGGGGCGCTGGGACACGGGGGCGCTCGGGCACTCACCCGCCGGCCGAACTACAACTCCCGGCGTGCCCCGCGGCGCCCGGCACGTCGGCGCGCGCAAAGCATGCTGGGCGCTGTAGTCCTCGCCCGCTCCCTCCGCGCGGGGCCCCTCTTCTGCTCTCCCCATGTACAGATATATAATCTCTATATAATATATACTGCCCGTATACAGATATATGTATATCTATATAACATATAGTGTCCATATACAGATATATATCTATATCGCATATACTGTCTATATACAGATATATATCTCTATGTAATATATACTGTACACGGCTTTGTCCCTCGGGGCGGGTGGGCACACGGCTGCTCACACACACGAAGGCGGAGGCGGTGGTCCCGTGCCAGGACCCCTGGGACAAGCGGTGGCACAACATGGCACAGGGGACCGTCGGCGAAGCGTCAGGGACATCGGGGGTCCAGGGGCACTGTGGACGCTCAGTCCTTGATGTTGGCCTCGGAGACGCCCTGGGCGCGCAGCTCGGCCAGCACGTTGTCCAGGTAGTTGGGGTCAGGGTAGCCGTGGCCCGTGAGGTTGGAGCCAAACTCAGTCTTGTGGTGGATCTCATTCCACACCACGGTGTCCGACTCGCCCGTGGTGCTCGAGGTGCCCACGGTGAAGATGAGCCGCCGCTCCCAGGCCACCAGCAGCAGCTTGAGCACCTGCGTGGGGATACGGATGTCACGCGCCTGCCGTGAGCTCGGCCCCCCACTGCGCACCCGCGCCGCCGCGCTCACCTTGCGGCCCTTCTCAGTGTCGGGCAGGTAGCAGTGCCGCGGGAAGCCGCGCGCCGTGAACCGCTTGCCGGGATTGGGGTGCTCGGGGCCCTGGTGGCAGTGGCAGGGGTGAGCGGGCGCCCACCTGGACGCGGCGGCCCCTCCGCGCGGCGCTCACCTGGATGCCCGTGGGGATGTCGTAGATGATGCGGATGGTCTTGGAGTCACTGTGGCCCGGCAGCGAGTGGGGGATGAGGTGAAACTCCATCTTCCCCGGGGGCTGCGTGCCCGTCTTCTCCCCGTAGATTGCCTTGCATGTGGGGCACTGCAGGCTGCCATCCTGGGGGGCAGCACCTCAGGGGCCAGCACCCTGGGTGCCCCCTGGGCACTGGCGATGCCCTGGCAGCACCCACATCCCATCCCTGTGTCCCCACAGGCACCGGTGATGCCCCAACAGCAGCCACGCAGAGTCCCGGCAGCACCCGTCCCTGTGTCCCCACAGGCACCAGCAATGCCACCCCAGGCGCCACCTGGAGCCGGTGACGGAGCTGCGCGGGGGTCTCGCAGGCACCGGGCTCACCTTGTTGCCGTTGCTGTACATGGCCACGAGGCAGAGCGCGTGGTAGACGTGGCCGCACTTGCCCAGCTTGCCCACCAGCTCCGGCTTGGTGCCCTTGGGGCTGAGGACGCCCTCGTAGCCCGAGGCGCTGCCCAGCCGCTCCATGCAGATGGTGCAGTCCTGGCGGTACCGCCAGCGGCGTCAGTGCCGCGCCAGGGCCACCCATGTCCCCGGGCCCTTTGCCACCCCCCTGGGGTGGCAATGCAAAGCGCTTGGGCACCCACCCAGTGCAAAGCAGGGGTCACCTCACCTCATCCGGGGGGTTCTTCACCTTCTGCGTGTACCGGCGCACCACGTCCTCGGGGTTTTTGCCTGCCCAGGGAGAGCGGGCACAAAGGAATGTCAGGTCCTGCGCGTGGGGCAGCAGGTCTACCCAAGCCCCCCATCCACTCCCCACCGTCACGGCGGAGATGTGGCCAAGGGGACACGAGGGACCCTCCATCATGGCCAGTGGTGCCCACGGTCCACCAAGCCCATCACATGAGGGTCCCACAGCGCCCGTGCCTCGGTTTCCCTCCTTACTCTTTTTGAGGTGCTTCTTCTTGGTCTTCCTGCAGATGCCGCTGACGCCGGGCACGGGTTTGATGTCGCTCTTGCTGACGGGCGGCGGGTGCAGGACGGGCTTGGGCGCGCGGGTGAGGCACACGGGCAGCCCCGCCGCACACAGCAGGATGCCCGTCATGCCTGCGCCGAGACGCCCCATCACGTTGGGCAGCGCTGGAGCTGGCACCGGGTCCTGGCACCGGCACCTGGCACCAGGACCTGGTACCGGCACCTGGCACCAGCACCCGGCACTCCCTCTTACCTGCCAGGGCGGGATGCACTGGGCCGGTGCCATTGAGATTCTTCACCGGGAGGGCCGGCACCCTGTGCGGGGACAGGAGGGAAAGCGGCCTGAGCCCCGGTGCTGCCCGAGACCCCGTCCCTTGTCCTGTCACTGGTGGGTGTCAGCCAGTGCCACCTGCAGGGCCTGGGTGGCTCCCAGAAGCATCTGAGAAGTTGTTTCCTTCTGCACCCCTCCAAGATGCCTCCTGGGCACCTCCTGAAAGGGGAGCTCATGTGTCCCCTGTGCATCACCCCCATGTTCAGCCATGGCCTTGGCAGCACCCTTGGGTGCCCCCCACCCCTGGAGCATCCTCCTTGGCCCAGGTGCAGCTGCTCACAGGGGTCTCAGTGGGGACAGCAGGGCAGGGCCAGCGCATCTGCGAGCACGATGGCGCATGCGCCTGTGTGTGTGACCGGGGTGCAAGTGTTTGCATGCGGCCATGAGTGCAACTGTGCAACTGTGTGTGCGTAGCAGTGGCTGTGTGTGTGCGCTGTCGGCTGTGCAACACCGTGCACATGGCTGTGCATGCGCCTGTGTGCGCTTGGCTGTGGCCACGCTGGCAAGCCCAGCCATGCATGCAGCTGCCTCCACGCATCCCTGTGGGCAGCCACATTAATTCTCCCCTTGCCCTGCCTAGACCCTGGCACCAGGACCACGGGGAAGAGCCGCTCGACTTGGTCCCCTCTGCTGCCACTGCAGCGCTGAGTTTGGCAGGGCTCAGCCCTGCAGGGGCCAGCACTATGGAGGCTGGGGGCGAGTCCCCGGCCCTTCCTGCTCCCAAAGCCCCTGCGGTGGCGCCAGCTCTGCTTACCCAGGTGGCAGCGCGGGGCGGGCGGCAGCGCCGCGGCGCCCGCCGGGCCGGTTGAGGTCGTTGAGGCTGGGCAGCGGCGCGCCGGGCGCGCTCTGGCTGCGGGCGGGTGCCCGCGTCACCTCTCCCCGGGCGCCCGCAGGCCCCCCACGCCGCGTGGCGCCCAGGGCCCCGGCGTGCGGCCGGCGGCGTGGCGGTGCGGGCGGCTGCAGGCACTGCTGGCAGCAGCAGGGCTGCGCGGCGCCCGGCGGCCACGAGCGCGACTTGGGCAGCGCGCCGGGAGCCAGCGGGTAGGGCCGGTCGAGGCGGCGGCGCAGGCGGCGCCGCCGCTGCGTCTGCCGGTTGGTCTGGGCCATGCTGCTGAAGGAGATGAGGTAGGCGAAGCCGAGCGAGGACAGGTCGAGCCACGGGTGCTGCTTCTCGTACGCGTTCTGGATGGTGATGCACAGCTCCATGTCATAGGGCGTCCATGAGCTGCCGTCGTTCTCCCACTCCCACACGATGCCCCGGCCTGGCGCCGACGACGGGTCGTAGAAGTTGCGGCGCACAGGGCGCACAGTGCCTGCGGGGCGCCCATGGGTGAGGGATGGGCACGGGGTGCCTGGCATGGCCCCCATCCAGTGCAACACCCCGGGGCAGCACCCAGTGCAGCACCATGTGCGGCACCCAGTACAGCACCCTGTATGGCACCCAGTGCAGCACCCTACACGGCACCACCATGCCACCCTGCATGGCACGCAGGGCAGCACCCTGGCACCGCGGCACAGCACCCCAGCACACACCCTGCCTGCAGGGCTGCACTAGTCCCTCCCGAGGGCTCATGCAGCGCCCAGTGCCCCAGGCAGCACCCTCACCCTGCTCCCGGCAGGAGGAGGAAGAGGAAGAGGAGGAGCAGAGGCAGGGTGAGAGCAGCAGCTCCTCGGGCCACCCGGGTGCAGGGGCCGGCAGCGTGGGGCACCCCGCTCCCCACTGCAGCGCGCGGCACCTGCCCACGGCCTGATCGATGGCAGCGTCTGCCTTGGCTGTCGCCCTCCCCGGGGACTCGTGGAACTCTGTGCGGTGACACCGGTGGCCGCTGCGGCTCGTGCTGCTCCCACGGTGGCTTGCCAGCAGCCTGCACCATGGTGGGTGCAGAGGGCCCCATGGAGCCCCACGCGCAGCTACTGTGTGGGGGACATCCCGGGCGAGGGCAGCGCTGCACCTGGTTCTCCTCAAGCGCCCGCTGCTTTTTTTCCCCTCTCCAGTCCCGTTTACCCAGCCCTATTAACGACTCTAATAAGGGTCATTAATCACCCGCCGCTGCAGGCGGCAGAGCCCGGCCCCAGCACTGCTCATGCTGAGCCAGCGCCGCGGGGCGCCAATGGAAACCTGCCCACTTGCATCCGCGTCCGATGCTGCTCACATCCGTGCCCCACGTTCGGCATCCTGCTTGTGTCCCACATCCCGCTGTCTGCTCGCGTCCTGCATCCCGCTTGCACCCACATCTCACTGCCTGCTCATGTCTGCATCCTATGTCTTGCATCTGCATCCCGCTCGCACCAATGTCCTGCATCCCGCTGCCTGCTCGTATCCACATCCTTCTGCATCCCACATCCCTCTTGCATCCTGTATCCCACTGCCCGCTCACATCCATTCCTGCACCCTGCTGCCCAGCCACATCAGTACCCTACCTCCCGCACTCTGCTCACACCTGTGTCCCGTGTCCTGCATCCCATTCATGTCTGTGCCCCACATCCCATTGCCACTTGCATCCACGTCCCACTTCCCCCTTGCATCTGCAACCCTCTTGAGTTCACATCTCACTTACATCCCCATCCCACACGCTGCTTACATCCGTATCCCGCATCCCACTCCAATCCCTGTCCCACATCCCTGTCACATCTGTATCCCGCATCCTGTCCACATCCCCATCCTGCATCCCTTTTTGCACCCCATGCCTCATTCCGCTCTCATCCGTGTCCCAGCCCCATCGCTATCCAAGCAAGGGATGGGGATGGATGCACCAAGGAAGGTGCCGGATCCACAGCATCACCGGCACCGCTGGGACCATGGGGAGCAGAGCCGTGGCCCTGCAGCAGGGAATGGGGTCACCTTGTTTCGCACCGTCAGCTTTGCCGCAGCTGCGGAGCGGGCCCGGCCCTCCCCGCTGCACCCGGGCCCTGGTGTCCCCATGCACCAGGGCACCTTCGCAGCAGCATCCCAGTGGCTCCGGGGCTGGAGGCAGCTCCCGTGCTGGCCAGGTCCAAGCCAAAGCTGACAAGGGCCATCCCCGGCCATCCCTGGGGCATCCCGGCAGCCACAGAGCCCTGAGGCCGCTGGTCTGATGCCCGGCCAGTGCTGGCTCCACAGGGATGGAGGCGGCCAAGCACGGAGCTGCGGGATGGGATCCCGGCTCCTGCGAGGATGCACAGCCTAAGTGCACCCTGCATCCTGGTCGGAGACTCCGGCTGCACCACAAGGGAAGGACGGTGGTGGCCCAGTGCCTGCTGGCTTCTGGGGGCAGGGGCCACCCCCCACTAAAAAGGGACCTGCGGTGGAGGAAGGAGGCAGGGAAGGAAGGAGGGAGGAAGAGTCTCTTGACATTCCCGGCCAGATGGGAGCACAGCGAAGCCAAGCCAAGGAACGACAGAAACAGGCCAGACGGAGAGCAGGCCGCGTGCCGGCCAGACGGATGCACGGAAGAAATGACAGATAAATGGATAGAAACCAGGGCACTTGGACTGATGGTAGGAGCGGAGTGCAGATCAACAAGCGGAGAGGCACTGGGATGGAGGCGATGAGGCCGGCACGGAGAGGCGGCCCCGTGGGGCGGGCGGACGAGTGGGTGTCACGTCCCTTACCTGTGTCCTGGCGCAGCTGGTGCATGGCCTGCAGGTCGATGACGTAGGGCGCGAGCTGCCCATCGGCTGGGCCCAGCGGCACGCGGCCCCGCGCGTCCTCCTGCAGTGCCTTCTCCAGGTGGTGACACACGGCAGCCGAGTAGGGCCGCCAGCGCCCATGCTCGTTGAGCCATTCCCAGACCACAGCACGCGCTGGGAAGCCACCGGGGGCCAGCAGCGCCGGCCGGGCCATGGCGGCTTAGCAGGACGGCCGCAGAGGCAACTTTTGGCTGGGTTTTGTCACCCTTCTTCTCTCCGTGGGCCCCTGGGAGATGCTGCAGGCGTTGGGATCACTGCAGGGCTCTGCAGGTGCCCGGTGGCTCCCGGCAGCTCCACGGCCACCCGGCACCGCTCCCGCGGGGCAGCCACTCGGCCCGGGGACAATCCATCACCCAGCGGCACCGGCAGCCCGGGAGCGTCCCCGTCTGCTGCGCATTCCCCGTCCTTGCACTCCGTGTGCCAGGATGGGGCTCAGGGCACAGGATCCCGCAGTGGCAGCCGGCTCCAGGGGATGCTGCAGACAGGTGGCCCCGGTGGCCCTCCGGTGGGTGGCAAGTGCTGGTGTTCCCAATGGTGATGTTCCCGGCAGTGGAGTCCCCAAATGTGGTGTCCCCAATGGCTGGAGCAGGGGGCCCCCCTCCTGGTGCTGCTCAGGCCCCGCTACTCAGTCTGTGTCCCCAATGGCTCTGCCGCTGTCCCCAGAGCACAGCCGAGGGGGTTAATGTCACCTGCAAAACAGGGGCACGGTGCTGGTTGGCCGCACTGGGGACAGCCACACGGCGCCAGTGGGTGCCCATGATGTTCCCCCCGGGCCAGCCCCCACGGGGCCCATCCATGCAGTGGCAGCAGCGCTGGGGGCAGCACAGGCCACGGGGAGCCCCGTCGCACCCGCTGCGTCGTGCGTGAAGCCCCCGGGCCCCGCGCACCCGCTCCAGCCACACTGATTGATGAGCTGCACTGCAGGTGCCACCATGGGGGGTCACCCCGGGCCACCAGCTCCCCCTGCCCGTGTCCCCCACCCAGGTTTTGACTCCCCCAACCCCACGGAACCAGCGATGCAGAGGGGGACGGGGATGCGTTTTGCTGCCGCCCGCCGTACACAAACACACATGGACACGCACAGCCTCACACAGACAGGCGCACACACAGACCGTGGCGTGCGGCAGCCCCGGGCACCCCACGGCCACGCACCTCCCACGGGGGTGAACCCAGCCACCCCCCCCAAACACCCATCGGGAGCCCCGAGCACCCCCCAAAACACGGTGCAGGAGAGGCGGCCAGGGGGGGCAACCAGTGCAATCCCCCCCACCCCGGAGCCCGGTTATTCCCGGGGGGGTGGAGAGGCGGGCCCAGTCCCCGGGTCCCCCCGCTCAGTACCCGGCACCCCCGGGGCCCCCGCACCCGCCGCACGGTGCAGCCCCCTCCGCCTCCCGGTCGCGCCGCCGCTGCCCCGTTCCCCACCGCGCGCCGCTGCCGCCGCCGGTGCCACCCCCCGCCCGCGCCGCTACCTGCGGCGGCCGCATCCGCAGCGGGAGCCGCAGCCGCCCCGGGAGCAGCGGCGGCGGCGGCAGCGCAGGGCCGGGCGGCGGCGGCCACGGGCACCGGCGGCGCGCGCGGCCGCGCCGGGCACCCGCGCCGGGGCTGCCCGGGTGCGCGCGCAGCGCCGCCACACGGACACGCGTGGGCAGCAGCAGCGGAGGCTGCGGCGGGAGCGTGCAGGGAGCCGGGGCACCGGCTGGGCCCAAACGGGCTCCCGCGCCACGGGGGGGCGTCCCAGCCGCGGCCACTTGGGGCCCATCGGGGCCCTCGCGGTGCGGGACCCGCTGGGCAGCAGCCACACGAGGGCCTGGGGGTCTTGAACGGGACACGAGCCAGGGACGGGGAGCCCGGTGGGGACTCCTGAGGGTGCTGCAGCCCCACCTGGGATCTCCCCACGGCCCCAGAGCCCCTCTGCATCTCAGCCCAGACCCCGCTCTGTGCCCAAGTTCCATTGCAAGGCGCCCGCTGCCAGCTCGGAGCTGCCTTTGGCTCGCCCGTTCACCTGCCCTTGCTTTGCCTGGCAACCGCGGGGCCTTTGTGGGTCCTGTTGCTCCCACCACCCTGTGCAGATGCTGCGGGAGCCACCACCTGCTCTCTGGGGTGGCCCCAGATCCGCCAGGATGCGGAGTGTGACCACCCTGTGTGCTGGAGCCATGAGGGTGCTCTTGGCTCTGCAGCGGGTTTGGAGAACCCAGCAGACACTGCCGTGATGGAGCTTGGCAGAGGGTCCCTTGGTCATCGACTGCATGGTCCAACCTATGGAACTGGCCACAGAGACAGTGGGAGGAACAAGCCCCTGTGGCCACTTGAGCTTAGGGCCTTAAAGATGACATGGCTGGAGGTGACATATGCACAAGAACACACCTCGTTGCGCCACTCACCATCACCCTGACGTCACCCTGGCACTGCTTGGCCAGGCTCGGGGACCTGCAGGTAGTTTTGTGGCTTCTGAGTTTGCCCAGAGCACCAGGACCCCACAGACCTCCCCTGCAGTCATCACTGTGGACAGGAGATGCACTGAAGGGTGCCCATCAGTCATCTTGGGGAAACTCCGGCACCCGGATGGTGCCACTCTGGATGTTGAGGACGTGGGATGTTTAGGCACGTGGGACTGCATTGAGAAGGATGGGGAAATGGAGGTGGGACAGGGAACCAAGACAGGGACATGGTGTAGGGTCATGGAGGCAGCACAGGGAGCTAGGACAGGGACAAGGCATTGAGATATGGAGCCAGGACTGAGAAATGAAACTGGGGCAGGGATATGGAGATAAGGACAAGAACAGGAAACAGAGACTTGGAGGTGGGACAGGGCCATGGCACAGGGCCACATAGGGGCCATGTAGCCGGGACGAGGACACGGGACAGGATTCCACTCACCACCATGGAGCCTAGGAGGCCTCCAAGCACCAGAGCAGGGAGTGGGACAGGACACAGGGCGGGTCCCTTGTGGACAGCCCCACGCAGCCCCTGCCCGGGCCTCAGGTTGCAGTTTAGCCCAAGGCCCTCCCTCAGCCTTGTTTAGTCTGAGGAGGAGCGCGGTGACCTTCAGCTCCCAGAGGGCCGGGCAGGCTGAACATGGCTGCCGGTCACTCCGCAAGGCCCTGCCTGCCCGGCCAGCCCTGGGAGCCTCTGGCATCTCCTCCCTGCACCTGGCCCCGGGCTGCCCAGAGGGAAGGAGAGCGGCTGCGCTGGGGTCAGGCTTGGTGTCCCTTTGGGGACAGGGAAGCCACCTCGCGTTGATGCCCCGGTGATGCTGGGACACATGGGGGGACACGTGTGCCCCAGCCCTGTGGTGGCCCCACAGGTTGCCCTCACTGCCACTCAGCATCACCTGGGTGGGTGGCAGGGGGCTCATCACGTGGGGTCCCGGTGCCACCTCAGGGCTCTGCCCATGGCCGTGCGGCCCCAGGGGCAGGAAGGAGGCGGCGCAAGGAGCCCGGTGCATCCCAGCTCCTTGGCCGCGGCCCAGGCAGCCTTGGCTGCGCTAAGCTCCCTGGCCTGCTGCCCATTGCCGTCCTCGGCCGCCTGGCCTGGTGCCACGGCAAGAGCCGGGTGCGCGGAGCTGGGGGAGCCCACGGGGCCACGCACCCACAATGGGCACGAGTGCACCCTTGGGTGCTGATGCGCAGGCAATTGCATCATCTCCCCTTCCTTTGGTGGCTGCGGTGGCACCCTGGAGGCAGCACGGGAACCGGGGTGGTGGTGCGGGATGGCACTGCCTGCCAGCGCGGCGCTGCCGCGAGTGCCACGCTCCCACCGCGCCGGGCATGTTCCCGGATGCCCAGGCAGCCTCCGCTCCCGCTGGCGCGGGAAGAAACGCTCGGCTCTTCCCGCGCCGCCTGCGGCGCGTCGCGGGGAGGGGGGGCATCACAAAAGAGGGAGAAAAGAGGCTCTTTGAAGAGCCCCTTGGAGGCAGGGCGAGAGGGCCGCGCCGAGACGCCCCCGGGGCTGCCACGTGCCGGGCGCGCGGCCAAGGCTGGGGCAGGCACCGGCGGTGCCGGCCGCACCGGAACAGGGTCCCCTTTCTGCTGTCCCTGTGGTTGCAGGGGAGGCTGGCACCCGTGGGCCCCCTCCCCACAGCTGCTGTCCCTTGGTTCGTAGGGGGGGACAGGGCCCCATGTCACCCCTATCCCCTAGTAGCCACCCCGCGGGACGTGTCCCCACACTGCTATGCGGACAGGCCCAGGGGGGAAGATGGGGACAGGGCATCACGCTGGGGTGACACAGACCCCGGACCCCTGCACGCACACAGTCACACCCAGACCACACACCCTGTGTGGGTGTGCACACACCACCAGCACTGCAACCCCGCGCACACACAGCCCCCTGCACACCCACACCCGCCGCCTGTGCGGACCCCCCGCACACTGCTACACACACTGACACCCCCTCTGGAGACCACCCACTCCCGTGCACACACTCGTCTCCTCCAGCCCTGGAGCAGAGACCACACACGCTCACCCGCACACACACGCACCCGGATGCACGCACACAGCCGGATGCACAGCCAGACAGACACAAACACGAGGAGCGGCGCGAGCCCCAGTGACGTGTGTGCGCTGCTACCTGTACACAAACACTCGGAGGCTCACAGGCACACGCACGCTGACCTACACCCACGCGGGCATTGCCAGCAGCTCGGACACGCACAGCCACATGGGGACACACGCACATGGAGCCACTTGGCACCAGCCACTCGTGCTCCCTCCAGGACCCCGGCAGGATCCCTGGACCGGATCCCCCTGGACCAGACCGGACCCTCCCCGGACCAGGCTCCCCCAGAGCCGCGTCCCCGCTTGGACCGATCCCTCTCGGGGCCCCCGGGCCCGCCCCCTTGCACCAGATCCCAGCCCAGCCAGCCCCCGCAACGGGACCCCCCGCTTCGGACCGGACCCCCCCCCACGCCCGGTGCCCCGGAGCTGCCCCGTGTGCCGGTCGCCTCCCCTCCCGCCGTCGCCAGCGGGACCCGCGGGCCGGGCGGGCGGAAGGCGGCGGGGGGCGGAGGGTCTCCTCCTCCTCCTTCTTCCTCCGCCTCCTCCTCCTTCTCGTTCGCCGCCTCCCCGAGCAGCAACGGCGGCCGCCCCTCTCGGCGCCGGTGGCCGCGCAGCACAGCAAGCCGAACCGGCCGAACCGGGCCGGGCCGGGCGGTACCGGGCATGGCGGGCGGCGCCGGGGGGGCCTGGCCCCGCCGCCTGCTCGCCCTGGGGCTCTGCTGCCTCCTGCCGTCCCCCGGCTCCGGCACATGGAGCCCGGCCGCGCTGCAGCCCTCCGCCCGCAGGTACGGCCCGATACCGGCACCGGTACCGGCACCGGCGGTAGCGTGGGCCACTGGCACCAGCAGGCTCGGGGGCTGCTGGGGACACGGAGCACCGGGGGCCAGTGGGCACGAGGGACAGCGGGGCATGGGCGGCAAGGCACTGGGTATGGGGACATGAGCACCCGGTGTAGCCCAGCACTTGGTACCGGGCACGGAGGGGGTGCTTGGCTCCCGGCCAGCAGGGCCACCAGGGCTCTGGGGCCACCAGGGCTGGCATGGGGCTCTGGGGCCACCAGGGCCGGCACAAATACAAGGTTGATGGGAATTCTGGGACCCACTAACCAGGGGTAATGGAGCTACTGGAGCAGTGGGAGGCCTGGATACGGGGAGGGTACTGCGACCCCTCCAGGCTCCTGGGGCTGCCTGGGACTCCTGGGCTCTCCTGGGAGCCGCCCCATCCCCAAGATCCTGCTGTGTCCGGGGATGCAGCGCTGGGGGAACCCTGGTGTCCCCAGGACCACAGGCCCATGACACCCCGTCCCCACTGTCCCCGCGCCGCCAGAGTGGCAGGCGGGCTGCCGGGGGGGTTGTTTACAGGAAATCTCTGGCTCGGGCCCCGGCTCCGGCACCGGATTGCCGGGACCTCCCGGTTCCGCTCAGGTCAGCGAGGCGACGGGCAGAAGCTGCCTCATTTCCCCTTCCCACCCGGCCAAGCCCAGGAAACTTTGGCACCAAATGTCCTTGTCCTGCCTCGGGCTCCCCCAGCCCAATGCTCAGCCCCTGCGGTGTCCATCGCTCCACTGGTGCCCGCTGGCCCCCTTCCTGGGGCGCCAGCACATCCCTGGGGTCCCACGTGCCCGAGCCAGGGGCACAGAGCCAAGAGGATGCTCCGAGGGAGGTCTGTTGGGATTCGGAGCACATCCCGGCGCCGAGCACCAGGTGCAGAGCCCAGGCATGCTCGTTGCACGAGTGCCGGGGTGGGTCGGGTCAGGCCGGGCCATGCGAGCGCTCGCACGCTCCGGGCCCAGCCTCCGCAGACACCTCCAAGCCGGGCATTTCCCTGGAGCGGGAGTGGAGCCCGTGCCGAGATGGGGAGATTGAACGGGCCGGGGCCTGTTTGCCACTGGCACGCGGCATCTGGGACCTCTCCCGGAGCATCCCAGCATTCCAGGGCACCATCCCCGCTCTGCGCTCTTGCCACGTGTTGACCCACCTGGCGGGCCGGTGCACGGACTCTGCACTTGGGAGCACCGTGCTTGTCCCCGCCATGGTCCCCTGGGCTGGCACCAGCTACACGGGTGGAGGCGCCCGGTGAAAGGAGCCTTTGTGCAGGATGGGACGGGGGCGCGGGGCGCCGGGGGGCAGCGGCCCCGCTCCAGCACGGACGTCGAGCTGGCGCCAGCCCCGAGCCGCCCGGGAATGCGGCAGGAATGCGGGGGCCCCTGGTCCGTGGGGCGCAGCAGATGCCACCTGGGAGCATCTCCTGTGGGTCCCTGCCTGGACAGGAGGGTCCCATCCTGCCCAGCCCCCCTGGAGCAGGGATGAGGTCCGCAGGGTGCCAGCCAGCCCATGCAGGAGGCAGATGGCACCACGGGCACTTGTCGGGCAGCTCTAGCAGTGGGACTCTCAGCCCCCTGTGCTTTGGGGTACCCGTGCCTGGCACCCAAGGGCCCCCTCCAAGGGCTGCGGGTGCCACCGGTTCCTCTTGCAGCAACTGGTGCTCCTACCCGGTGACGCGGACGGTGTCGTGCCACGTGCAGAACGGCACCTTCCTGCAGCGCGTCTTCCAGAGCTGCCGGTGGCCCCTGGCCTGCGGCGGCGGCAGGTAAGAGGAGTCGCGGTGCCAGGGCCTGGCTGGCAGCCTGGGGACACGGGTGACGCGGGTGCCCCGCTCCATGCCGGCAGCTACCGCACCGTCGTGCGGCCCATGTACCGCGTGGCCTACAAGACGCTCACGGCGCTGCAGTGGAAGTGCTGCCCCGGGCACGCCGGCCCCAGCTGCGAGGAAGGTAGGACCCAGCGGTGGACCCGCTGGTGGCCCTCCAAGAGCGTGTCCCTCCAGTCACCGCCACTGCCGCAGGGCCAGGCAGCATGGGGCAGGAGAGCAAGCAAGTGTTGGGTGCTGTGCACCCATGGATGGGTGGATGGATGCTGCTCATGGATGTGCATGCAGAACATGGTAGGGGCACTGGCAGGTTCTGTGGACTGGGCACCCATGAATGTGTGGGGGCAAAGATGGACAGATGGATCCCCATGTGGATGGATGGGTGGTTGGATGGATATAGAATGTTCCTGGATGCATGGAGGGGTAAATGAGTCGGTGAGTGGATAAAAGGAGGGATGGTGGGACGGATGGCTGTGCCTGTGGACCAGGGACCGCGTGGGTGGCTGCTCCCATGTGCGTGGCTGAGTGGGTGGGCAGCGGCCGGGTGGCTGTGCCCACATGCGGCTGTGCCTGCCCGCGAGTGACAAGCAGAGCGGGCACTGGGCCACGTCACAGGCCTAACTGGCTGTGCTGGGGTGGGGGTGGCCTTGCCCCCGGGAAGGGGGACGTTCCCAGCAGATGGCCCTGCCACACGGGGACACTTGTGGGGACTGTGGGGTGGTGCGGAGGGCTGGGGGGCCTGGGGCTCGGTCACCACGGGATGGCAGCTGCCACATGCCCAGGGGCCCTGGGGCCAGCTGGGTGGCAGCTGCGAAGGGGAGGCCCTTCCTCCTTCTTCTCAGTTCGTGCTTTCCCTCTGCCCTCCTCCTCCTCCCTGCTGTGCGCTGGCCCTGTGCCCCACATCTGGCGCCGCTTATGGTCGCGCTGGCTGTCCCCTCCGGCGGTGGCAGTGGCAGTGCCTGGGTGTGGTGGTAGTGCGGGCGGGATGTTGCCCCAGACACCCTTGTCCTGCTGCGAAGGGAACATGTCCCCTGCCACCTCCCCTAGGCTCTGAGCTGAGCTGGGGAGTCTTGCTGGGTGGGGGGTCCAGGGAGACCTGGTCATGGTCCTGAGGACTTGGGGGGTCCTGGGTGGGTTTGGGGAGACGTGGCTCAGGATGTTGGTCGTTTGGGAGGATCTGGCTCGGGGTCTTGGGTGGCTTTGAGGGTCCTGGCTCACAGCACTGGGTGCTCTGGGGGGCAAATTTGGCTCCTGGCCATGGAGAGGGGGGGTCTTGACACGGGGTCACGGGTGGGTTTGGGGCTTTGAAGGTGCTGGGCGCAAGGACAGGACAGGAGCATGGAGGGGCCCTGCAGATCCACTCGCCCTTCGCGGGGTGCAGCCCGGGCCCCCCCAGGGGTGTCCCCATGGGTGTCCCCGCGCGGGGCGCCTCAGCCCCCTCCCCTCCGCAGACGCTCGTGGCTCCCTGGCGCTGCGGGACGCGGCCCGGCCCGGCCGGGGGGGCACCGGCCGGCCCCCCGCGGCCTTCTCAGGTGGGTGCCTCGGGGGCGGGGACACGGCGGGGACACGGTGGGGACACAGCAGGCGGCCCCGGGCCTGGGCGCACGCCGGCCCCACTGACCTGCCCGCGCACCCGCAGGGTGCCTCAACTGCAGCCGCCTGGGCGAGCTCGCGGCCCGGCTCGCCGCGCTGGAGCACCAGGTGAGCGCGGGGGGACGCCCCGCCGAGGGGGGCGCCTCCGTGTCCCCCCAGTGCCAGCCTCTCCTTGCAGGTGGCCCGGCTCGCGGCGCCCGACCCGCCGCCCTCGCTGGCACCCTGGGGTCCCCCCACGGGACGGAGCCCTGGGCAGCTCTGGGGGTCCCCGGCCGCCCGCGGGAGCCCCGGTGAGGACGGTAAGTGTTGGGGGGGGGCGCCCCGGGGGTCCGGGCGTGGTGGCAGTGGGTCCAGTTGGTGGGAAAGGGGGGATGGAGGCGAGGGGCCTCCCTGAGGTTCTGCTCCGGTGCAGGGCGAGCCGGCCCCGAGGGCGATGTGCGAGGCCGGGGTCCCGCCGCGGGGCCCGGAGCCCAGGGCCGCACGGGGCCCCCAGGTGAGATGTCCCGCCCAAGGGACCCCTGGCACCCCCAGGTCTCTCCTTTCTCCCCCTTCCTCTGCCCCGTCCCCCGCAAACGCCTCTCGGGTCCCCACAGTGCCCCATGTCACCCACTCCTGCCCTGCCACACGGAGCCCCTCCTTGAGCCTTCAGAGCTCCCTGCCCCCCCCCCCCCCCAAATATTACTGATCCCCAGCTCCCCTCGAGCTCCTGGTGATGCTGCATGGAGCCCGGAGCCATCCCCTCCTTTTGCCCTTCTGGGCTTCTTCCCAACCCGGCTCCATCAGGGCCTGCCCTGGGATGGAGGTGACCCCCCCTCCAGGTCAGAGCTACCCCTCGGGCCACCACCAATGACACCAGGGATGGGGAGGGCTCCAGGGAGTCCCCCCAGCATGGTCAGAGCCTTCGCCCTCCTCTTCCTCCCTGCAGGGCCCCCGGGCCCCCCCGGAGCCCCCGGCCGCGATGGAGCCAAGGGCCTCCCCGGGGAGAAGGGGACCCCAGGGCTCCCTGGACCCCCAGGTCCCCCTGGCCCTCCCCGGGCCCCCATAGGACCGGCCATATCCCGCGTGTCCAGCCCAGGTGAGGAGGGCCCCTCTGCAGCGCTGATCTGGGGACAGGGCGGGGGGCCTGGGGCCACCCCCCAGGGTCGCCACAAGGGCTTCCAGGGGGAAACCACCCTGGGGGGTCCATGGTGCCGCAGGGATGGATGGGAGGTCCCCGCTGGCAGAGCGGGCAGCGCTGTGGTGGATTCTCTGCTGTCTGATACAGGGGTTGCGCCCCTCTGCGCAGCAGGCACGGAGGGCTCTTCCCCTCCGGCCTTCCCGGGTCTCGTGGGAAGCTCTCGGCCTCCGCCAGCAAACACGGCTCGAATGAGCCGGGAGCCACGGCCCGCTGGGGGGTGCGGGCACATCTAGCACGTCCGTGTCCCCGCGGGGCTGGGGACAAGGCGGGAGGCGCTGCCAGGCTGCGGCAGCTCCGGCGCATCCTGGGTGGCACCGGGAGCCTGGGAGAGCACGGGGAAGCGAGGGGGGTGAGCCCACTGCCCCCCCCCACGGCGCCCACTGTCCGCAGGGGACCCGCTGCTCTCCAACAGCTTCACGGATGTGACCGGGGGCATCGTGGGCCCTGCCGGCCCCCCCGGCCCTGCAGGACCCGTGGGTGAGTGTCCCCCTTGCCAAGGGGCGGCTGGGGGGGCAGCTCATGTGATCCCCCCCCCACTGAGCTATGACCATCTCCTTGCAGGACCCCCAGGCCCCCCCGGCCCTGTCGGGCTGCCTGGGCCCCCCGGACCCCAGGTGAGTGCCAGGAGCAACAGCCCTGGGTGACTCTGCACCACGCTGGACACTCCCGGGCTGAGACCGGGTGTTTTCATCACAGGGTAAAGTCGGACCACCCGGGGCTGCCGGCCCTGCCGGCGAGAAGGGAGACAGGGTGAGTTGTCACCGTTGTCCCCGCTTCCAACCCGGCCCCGTGCTGGCACTCCAGGTGCCCGGCCTCAGGGCAGGGCGGGCGTCACGTCTGCAACGAGCTCGGCAGGTCTCAGCACCGGCAGCGGGTGCAGGGGGCACCACGCTGGCGGCCGGGCCCTGCTCTGGTGCCCGTTTCGCCACGGGGGCTGCACCACCACGTCCCCACTGTTTAACCCCCCATCCCCTGCTCGCCAGGGCCCCCAGGGAGAGCCGGGCAGCCGCGGCCGCGACGGGGCACAGGTAGGTGGCTGGACCCGTCGCCGGGAGGGGGACGCACCTGTCCCCTTGTTCCCCTCCTTTGCCGGTCCCTCTCCTTTCTGTGTTGCAGGGCGAGCCAGGCCCCAGGGGCGAGCCGGGTGACAAGGGCACTTGGGTGAGTGGCAAGCGGCCGGGGGACAAGGCAGCCGGGGGACAAGGTGGCCGGTGGGTGCCCCCGCCGCGGGTGCCACCACGTGGGCCAAGGGGGAACTGCCGCCGGCCGCGTCCTTCGTACTGATGCCAGGCACACTCGGTGGCCCCGCATGATGCCACCACGGGCCACCACCCCAGCAAGGGGATGGCGCGGACCTTCCGCACGGGAGTGTGCTGCTGCTGTCTACCCCGACGGTGGCGTGGGGGTCTCCAGCTGTGTCCTGCACCCACGTCTCGTCCCTGAGACCCTTATGGTGGCATGAGGGTGCCCAGCTGTGCCTGGCGCCTGCATGTCGCTCCTGGGACCTCGACGCTGGTGTGGGGGTCCCTGCTGTGCCCTGCACCCGTGTCTCGTCCCTTCAAGCCTGACGATGGCATGGAGGTCGCCGCTGTGCCTGATGCCCACATGCCACCCTGGGGACCCCTGTGCTGCTGGGGGGACCTGTCTGCGCCCGGCACCCAGAACTCATTGCCGGCATGACGATGATGCCATGGGGGTCCCCACTGTGCCTGGACCCGCTTCTCACCCCTGGGGGTGCCAGTGATGGCAGGGGGGCCCCCGCTGTGCCCAGCACCCATGTCACATCCCTGGGACCCCAACGATGGCACGGAGTCCCTGCTGCACTTGCTCGCCCATCCCCAAATGCGAGGCTGGTGGCAGCTGCCCATGCCAGGGTGTCGATGTCCCCAGGTGGGGGTGGCACTGCAGGGCCACAGGGTGCAGGGCAGGGATGGCTCTGGAGGGGGGCACCCCAAATCCCTGCTCCCCGCCGCGGCGGGTCAGGGGTGCCGGGGTGCACCCAGCCCGGGGGGCAGCTCTGCAGTGGGGCGGTAGCTGCGGGGCCCCGAAGCGCCCAGCACTCGCGGGTGCCCCGCGCGCCCTCACGCCACCGCGTCTCGCTCCGCAGGGGGAGGGTTTACACCAGCTCCGTGAGGCGCTGAAGATCCTAGCAGAGAGGGTTCTCATCCTGGAAACCATGATCGGGCTCTACGGTGAGTAGGGAGCCGCAGCCCCCGCGGCCACTATCGCCATGGCGTGACACCATCGCTGGCGCCAGCGGTCAAGCTGTGACGCCGGGTCCTGCTTGCAGGGCCAGGGGACCCTCTGGTGGCACAGGGTCATGGGGGCAGCCCACAAATGCCTCTGCCTGTCTCCACGCTGGGGACACCAGGTGCCACCAGGGCAGCTTGGGGACACAACGCCCCCATGCCCAGCGCTGCACGGGGTCCATGTGTGGTGGGGCAGGAGAGTGGGGGGAGCCCTGTGTCCCTCAGGGGGACATCTGCAGCCCATGGGGACACCCCCAAGGAGGCACCGTGGGGGACAGGAGCGAGGGAGGCCCCGGCATCCCCCGGGAGCACCCGGCAGCCCTGGCACCAGGGGCCCCGCAGCACCCGCTGGCACCAGGGCATCCCCGCGAGCACCCGGCCTCCTGGCGAGCACCCTCCCCGTGCGTGCGCGAGAGCCCCAGCACTGCGTCCGCACTGCCTGCATCACCCGTGTCACCCGTGGCGAATGCGCTCTCTGCTCTGCTCTCTCGCTCTCCCCCAGGCCAGTAGCTCCCACAGCCTCCGGCGGCAGCAGGCCCAGCTGGAGGTCCTGGCTGGAAGGGTCACCTTGCTGGAAGCTGTCACCTGGCCAGGTAACAGCGCCGCCGCCTGCCGCCCCCGCCCGGCTGCCGCGTCCCCCCGCCGGCGGGCCCAGGCGTCCGGGCTGCCCAGAGCGAGGGTGTCCCCGGAGCTCGCCAGGAGCAGGGGGGCTCCAGAGCCCCCTCGAGCCAAGTGAGACCATGGAGACCCCTGATCCAAGAGGGAGAACCTGGGGCTCCCCAAGGAATAACGGGGAGAAGGAGCCTGGAGCCCCTCTGGAAACTAGGGAGACCCTGGAGAATCCCTTGACCCAGGGGAGACCATGGAGACCATCTTGGGTCTAGGGAGACCAGGGAGACCTCTTGGATCAAGGGAGCCCCCAGAGCTCCCCAAGGCCCCAGGGAGCCCCGGGAGCCTCTCTCACACCACGGGGCCCCTCCTGGGCTGGGGGAGACCCCGGAGGCGCCCGTGGGTGCCGTTCTGCCCCCCAACCTGCTCTCCTACCCGCGGGGAGGGGGCTCCTTGCCGCCTGCCGTGGGTGCCAGCCGGGTGCTGGGCAGGGGCTGCCGCGCACGGTGCCGCCGGGAACGGTGCCACTGGGAGCCAGGTCCCCAGGGCCCCCATCCGCGGTGGGAGCTGTGCAAGGCCCTCACACCTCCTCTTCCCGCAGGACCGGAGCCCGGCTCGGGCAGCGGCGCCGCGGGGCCGCCCAGCGCCCCCCAGCCGCAGCGCTCCCGCCGCCCGCCCGCCAGCACCCCATGAGCCACGATGGGTGCCCCCGCTGCCCTCCCGGTGCTGCTCCCAGCCGCCTCGGCCGCATCCTGACGCCGCTTCGTGTGTCCTCCCCTGCGCCGCCGGGCGCCACGGGATGGGCTCCCCGCTTCGCCCCGCTGCTTGGGCACTGACCGCCCCCTGAGGACATTAAATGCCTGCCCCAAGCCTGTGTCCGGCCTGCGTGCGTTTGCTTCCAGCGGGAGCGGGGAGCCTGCGGGAACGGGGACACTGGGGACATCGGGGGCCCCCCAGCCGGGCCCAAGTCTCTCCCCAGGCCAGCTTGGGAGGGGACAGGGGCAACGAGTTGGATCCGGTCTCAGCTCATGCCCAGTCTGGGCCACAGGGACACCCAGCCCAGCCCAGGTGCCCTTCCCGGCTGCATGACGTCACGCCTGGCTGGCAGTCCCCGGGAGGACGAGGTCATGTAGCGTGGCGGCATGACATCACGCTCGGGCCCCTGCAGCAGCCAATCGGATGGGAGCTGCCGTGATGTCGCTCCGCGGCGCCGCGTGCGCCATGATCCCTGCTGACATCGCGGCGATCGCCGCGTGACGTCAGGCGGTGACATCACGCGCGGAGACGCCACCAGCCGCCGCGTGACGTCAGGCGGCGCCGACGCCCCGCAAGCGGGGCGGCTCTTGCGCGACGCTCCCTAACCGCGGCGGGCCGAACCACCGAGCCGCGCGAGGGGGGGCTCGGGAGAGGGCAAAGGCGCCGCGGCTCCCAGCGGCACCCGCCGCCCCGGAGCCCGGCCCCACATCCCAGCTCCGCCACTGCAGACCCGCTCCCGCGGCGGCGGCGGTGCGCGCTTCCCCCAGAGGCGGCGGTGGCCGGGCCTCCCCGCAGAGGCCCCCCCCGCGCGGGAGCCGTGGTGCGGTCCGCGGTGGGAGGGGCGGCGGCGCATGCGCGGCGCGGGGCGGCGGCGCCCGCAGCGGCCGGACGTTGGGAGCGCCGAGGAGGAAGGCGAGAAAATGGCGTCGACGGGTGAGCGGGGCTGTGGCCCGGCCCGTCCTGGCCGGTCCGCTCCGGCCCGGTCCGCTCCGCTCCGCGGCTCGGCGCCGGGCGGGGGCAGCCGCGGCCTCGCGGTGCGCGGGGGCGGCGCGGGCCTCCAGGCAACCCGCCCCCCCTCCCGGTGCGGCAGGGCCGGGTCCCCCCCGCAATGTCCCTACCGGGTCCCCTCTGCTGCCCTGAGGTGACCCCTCACAGCTGCAAACCCGGGGAGCACCCCCCCCCCCTTTTTTTTTCCTCTTTTAAAATTAATCTTAATTAAAGCCAAGCCAGTGGCAGCGGTGAACCTATCCCGCCGTGCGGATGGGCCCCCTGCGCCCGCTTCCCCGAGGCCTCGGGAGCCGCCGCCGGTGCCAGGAGGGCCCGCGGAGGGGAAAACAGCCCAGATCCAGGGTTCCCAACGCGGGTCTGTGCGAGATCCTGGACCCCGCTTTGCCGAGCAGCACGGATAGCGCCGGGGAGCCTTTAGGAAAAAGGGTTACTAAGGACACGAGTGTCAGGAGGGGGGTGACAATACAGCTGCCTTTTCGCTTAATAAATGGAAATGCTCTTTGGCGGGAGCCGCTATTTTAGGGCCGCACTGGAGCTGCGTGGACCAGAAGGATGGAGATTGGTTTCCCATTGGAAATAAGAGCTGGGGTGTGTTTTATATATATATATATATGTATATATATATGGTTGTTAATCCGTGTTCTGGCAAATGAGAGGACAGTTCCTGGAGATGAGTTGCAGGTTGAAGTGACCTCCCTGGGTTTGCAGCAGGAGCTGGGAGAAGCCCGGATGGATGGGCGGAATCGGTGCCGGTGCTCCTTGGCCTTTGGCAGAGCTCCCTCCGGGGCTCGTCTCGGGTGTTTGGAAGCCCTTGAGGAGCAGCTGAGCATCTTTGCGTTGGGCTGTGGCCAGCGCGAGGTACTTTACGTCTGTCAGAAACTGCCACCAAAGTTTTGGCATCTCTTCTCTAACGCGTTTCTATCAACACGAACCCCAGGCCTGAGCTCCTGCCGCGAGAGAGGAGTGGGAAAGAGGAGAAATTGCCTCCCCTGGAGGGGCTAGGAAGAGGAGAAGGAAGTTTTCTTGTGGATGAGTCCGTGGCTTCAGGAAACGGGGGTCTTTGGTGTAGGAAACTCAGAAAATCATAGAATCATAGAATAAGATTTTGGAAATGTTTGCTGGTGCTGTCGGGTCGAGTTGCAAACAGCTGGAGTGCTAATGGGATCAAGGAGGTTTTTGTAAGCTGGAATAACTGGTGGCTGTGGAGCTCCGAGACCCGTGAGCATCAGGTTTTTACCAGAGATTAACTGATTCCGAGTGGTGTGGTAGCAGAAACACCTAAACCTCTCTCTGCCTGGCTCTGCATGAGAGAAGCTGTGACAGGATTTCATACCTGCCGGCTTCCAGCACAGCGGCAAATACGGACAGGGATTGGCCTCTTTCCTGGTCTGGGCAGTCCATGTGTGGGACTCGTCCGATCCTAGCAGAGCTGGAATTTGTCTGGGAAGGTTTGGTCGAAGTGACGAACTCGTCGCTACTGTTTGCTCGAGGCGTTCGGGCGGAAACTAGGAAAGTCTTTGCAGTTTGAGGGGAAGCCTCCCTTTAGGAGCTGTAACCCTCTCAAATATAGCCTGGAAGTTGCCGTGCGGCTGCGTTTTCCATCCCCTGCGGCTGAGTTTCCCATCCCCTGCAGCGCCGGGCGGTTCAGGGTAGACTTTCCTTGCATGCGGTTCCGAATTTTGGGTTTCCTCTGGATCAGGTGCCTGCCTCGGGTCAGGGCTTTGGGAAGGGATTTATTGCCAGCGGCCTCTCTTGAACTTTGATTCCGAGAGGCAGAACTTTCCAGCAATTTGTTTTTGCCCCTGAAAGTTAAATAGAAAGCGGGAAGTATCGTCATGTCTGTGACCCAAAGAGCTGCAACCGACCTGGCCTTCTGCAAGGGAGGGTATCTAAGTGTCAGCCCCAGCATTTCTTTTGTTCCCAAACAAAACACCCTCCTGCCAGTCTGCCTGGGTGTTATCCAAGGTGGCAGTTAAATTAAAATGGGGTCATTTGAGATCAAAGTTGCTGCTACAAACAGCCCGAACAATGCGGGGAAGAGAGGTTTTGTTTCCTTCAAAAAAGACTGTAAAAGTGCATATACCTCAGGCCTTCCCAATCTATGATTTCCAGGGGTTTATAGCTGCCCTTTCTCTTTTCAAGCTGCTGGAGAAAATTCCAGCTGCTTTTACACTGTGGATTTTGTTAAACATCTTTGCTGTGCTCTTACCCTGTTAATTTTGTTAAATGCCTTTTCAACCTTTTTTTTCTTCTTTCTTTGTAGATTATAGTACCTATAGCCAAGCTGCAGCCCAGCAGGGGTAAGTAGCACCATAGTCTTATCTTCTGTCCTCTAAAAAGGTATAATAATTATATTTTAACTCAAGTATAGGTGCGGTATTACGATTTTCCCTTAAATCTTAGATTCTTTTTTGCCTTGGGATTTCAGCAGAAGTCATTTGGATACTTGAAAATTGCCGTGTGTGCTGCATATGCTACCGAGGTCGGGAACACGGGGCTGCATTTTAAGTGTCTTTAAATTCGTTTTACAGCTACAGCGCGTACGCACCTCAGCCAGCGCAGGGATATGCACAGACCACCCAGGTAAAACACGGATTGTTTTTCTAATTGCTACAGAATCACGTGTCTTCCTACATAGGGCTCTGCCAGCCGTGAAAAACATGGAATATCAGTGTCAAAAACCATCATTAAGAAGTTGCCTTGTGGCTTCCCGTGCAATCAGAACTACCTCCCTAAAAAACAACTTAAAGGCAAAGAGTTTCAGCAGTCCCCTTGATATTTCCTAGCCTGAGATTGTTGGTGCTGAGACAGTTACAAAAATCTTGAGCTTGGTGTGCAGGGTAGGAGAGAAACCTTTAAAAAATAAGTAAATAAATAAGAGGAGATGCCGTTTGTGCAATTGCAGCAGTTGGAGGCGAGAACAGATTTTGCATTAAGTTTAAGCTAAAACTATTAATATTTTCAGTTGACTAGACTGCAAAATTACAACAATCTTTAAGAGATTAATTAAATGATGCTTTTTTAATCCTTAGGGTCCAAACACATTTATGTACATTCCAAGTGTTTTTTTAGTTTGTTTATTTTTTTTTTAACTTACTGCTGCAGTGTAAAAATGCGCTTTGTAAAAATAACACTGTTACAGGAGGAGCCTGAGGCTCGTTCCTGGCATTTGGGTCATCCGAAATGGTGCCTACGAAGACTTTTGTGTTGAATAAATACATTGAGACAGAACAATTCCAAGAACTATTTCTGAATGCAGAGGTTATGCAGAAAAATAAGTGAAAATGCCCTGGTGAGCGCAGAAAAACAGACCTCATCAACGTGCTTGTAGTGTGAGGTTGACTTGTCTCAAACTCAGCTGCAGGCGAATAGCCATGGCAGGATGACAGCATCTCCTGCCTCTTGGTGTTGTGGATTTTGACTAATGGGGATTAATCGAGTCTGGTCAAACTTTCCGGCTCTTGGTTAAGACCTGTGGTTTGAGTTTAGTGAGACCAGCTTAGATCCAAAAAGGCAATTAGGTATCCAGCTCTCCCTGCAGTCAGTAAATAGCTTCAGGAATCTAGCATTAAGGCTTGTCTTGGTGCTGCTTTTCAAGCCGTAAGTAGAGTTTTGTCCTAACCCAAACTGTTGACCACCCGGGTGCGCCTGAGGCTGGCTGCCTCCTGACGTTTGAGCCGGTGGCACAGATAGCTCCTAAGCTGGTAAAACTGCAGCAGCAGCAGCTCAGCACTAATCCAGCGAGCCAGGGCTGCTGCTCGTGTTGCTGCCCTTGGCACTGAGCGAGGCGGGGAGCATAAGCTGGCCCTAGTGGTGGCCCTAGTGGTGGAGCTGGCTGTGTGCTCCAGGGCTCTCGCCAAACGCATCCTCAAGGGCACCAAAAGAGACATACCCTAACTGGGACCCTTTGGGGAATCATAGAATCATAGAATCATAGAATGCTTAGGGTTGGAAGGGACCTCTAGAGATCATCTAGTCCAACCCCCCTGCATACGCAGGGACACCTAAAGCACGTGGCGCAGGACTGCATCCAAGCGGGTTTTGAAGATCTCCAGAGAAGGAGACTCCACAACCTCTCTGGGCAGCCTGTTCCAGTGCTCTGTCACCCTCACTGTTAAGAAATTTTTCCTTAAGTTCCTATGGAATTTTTGATGTTTCAGTTTCCGGCCATTTCCTCTAGTCCTATCAGTGGCCACCACTGAAAAGAGACCATGACCGTCCTCTGCACTCCCTCCCTTGAGGTATTTATATACACTGATTAGATCCCCTCTCAGCCTTCTCTTCTCCAGGCTGAACAGGCCCAGCTCCCTCAGCCTCTCCTCATAGGGCAGCTGTTCCAGGCCCCTGATCATCCTTGTAGCCCTGCGCTGGACTCTCTCCAGCAGCTCCACATCCCTCTTGTACTGTGGAGCCCAGAACTGGACACAGTACTCCAGATGTGGCCTCACCAGGGCTGAGTAGAGGGGCAGGATCACCTCCCTCGACCTGCTGGAGACGCTCTTCTTAATGCACCCCAGGATCCCATTGGCCTTTTTGGCCACGAGGGCACACTGCTGCCTCATGGTCAACTTGTCGTCCACCATGACACCCAGGTCTTTCTCTGCAGAGCTGCTCTCCACAAGGTCGGTCCCCAGCCTGTACTGGTGTCTGGGGTTATTCCTCCCCAGGTGTAGGACCTTGCACTTGGCCTTGTTGAATTGCATGAGGTTTTTCACCGCCCAGTTGTCCAGTCTGTCCAGGTCCCTCTGGATGGCAGCGCAGCCCTCTGGGGTATCGGCTACTCCTCCCAGTTTGGTATCATCAGCAAACTTGCTGAGGGAGCACTCTGTGCCTTCATCCAGGTCATTGATGAATAAATTGAACAGGACTGGACCAAGGACTGACCCCTGGGGGACCCCACTAGCCACAGGCCTCCAACTAGACTCTGCACCGCTGATCACCACTCTCTGGGCCCTGCCATCCAGCCAGTTCCTAATCCATCTCACTGTGCACTCATCTATCCCACACTTCCGGAGCTTGCCCAGGAGGATGTTGTGAGGGACGGTGTCAAAAGCCTTGGTGAAGTCGAGATAAGGGTAAACCCAAGGATGCCCACATAGGCTCTCGTTTTTAAGACTGTTGTCAAGTAGGCATAAAGAATATTCCTAACTGAAAGTTCAAATGGGTCCCTCTTAGTCAGTGCTGAGGCAGTTTTGTGCAGAGGTGACTGGGTTTATTTTCTGTAGTGCGGTCCTGCCCTCTTAGCAGACCCAAGCAGCTAATGCTTCTGTGTGCCTAGATAGTGACGAGCCAGACGTTTTCGTGTTTCGCTTTGCGTAGAGCAGGGGTGTTTTGTGCTAATTTAAGAAGATCCCCCTCCAGTCATGTCCCTGAGAAATTGCCCTCGTGAATTCCCTGGATGGCAGTTTGCAGCAGCACCAAACCCTCGTAGCAGCCTGGGCTCGGGCTGTGCTGCGTGCGTCACCAGGGCAGTGTGTGTGCGCGCGACGCGCGTAAGCCCCTTCCCCAGCTAAACCCCTGTCATCTCTGGAGCAGACTTATGGGCAGCAGAGTTACGGGACATACGGCCAGCCCGCCGACGTGAGCTACACGCAGCCGCAGACGACGGCGACGTACGGGCAGACCGCGTACGCGACGTCCTACGGGCAGCCCCCGACCGGTAAGTGCCGCTGCAGCATCTGCCTCGTGCTGGGGAAGGAGCTGAGCTCAACGCTTTAGTTTATCTGTCTTGGGGAACTCCAGCCTAAACCACACGGAATTGCTGTGCTGCTTTGGTGTGGAAAGGGTTTTACTGCCTCGAGAGGCTGCTTGCAGGAGAGGGCAGCAAGAGGATGCGCAGGCCGAGTGCCAGGAGTGAACAAACAGGCCCGTTCGATATTACAGGGAACCTTTTGGGTGCTGCTTTACGCTGTGGAGCTAAGCGTGGCCACAGAGCATCCTTTTTACTTAAAAAGAGTAAAGCAGCCCCCCTCCACCGGGCAGCAATCCGGGGGGAATGCCTGACTTCGGCACTCGTGCACACAGCCTTTTGCCTGAACACTTCCCAGCTGCCGGAAGATCGGAGCGGTGCTCGTGCCCAGGGGTCTGTTCTCATAGTGTTCCCTCTACGTTTTGTCTTGTACTTCCCACAATAGAAGGGACCAGTACAGGTTTGACTATCCTGCTCACTCTTGCATGGGAAATGCTGTCTCGTCCTGTCTAGACTTGTGGTGTTAACCCCTTAGGTGTCCCTTTTAGCACTAGAAGCCCCCAGCATCACAGTGCTCACAATACCGCCCAGATACGGCATTTTGCTAGGCTGTAACACAAGTTCCCCATCTCTCAAATGAGCAGCTGTGAAAAGTTCATCTGAGCAACTTGCTTTATGGATAAAACTTCCCCTGCAGTAACGACAGCCATTCCAAGAGTTTTCAGGTGAATCTAACCCGTTGTTGTATCATTTCCTAAAGGGTGAACAGTATGATTAGACTCGTCAGGCATGCTGACCACCACCCTTGCATGTTCTGTGTTCTGTCTCTGGGTTTCCAGTGCAGATGCATCCCTCACATCTTCATAAGTGCTCTGTATACTCCTCTGACTTACGCTCTTTAAACTGGACTTCTGTGAAAATGCCTTGCTATTGAAAAGAAACTATTGAGACAGTTTCATATCTGGCCTTGACTACTCAGAAGCTGCTGAAGAAAAAATACAAGGTTTCCTTCGTACAGTGCTCTAAGTACCATTTTCTGCAGATCCACCCTTTCTTGTGAAAGACAAACGTCTACAGCAGAAGCTTTCTTAAGTACTCCCAGAGACTGTGAGTACCAGCACGAATGGGCACTGTGCTTGTATGTCTGGTCCCAGAAACCGTAGGAGACGCTTTTCAGGGAGCAAGTAGAGGGGAAGAAAACTCTCCTGTAGTATATCCAGCTCTGCAGCACTTCACATCTTTATGGATGTGGAGATTAAAGATCTTTATGGATGACAGAAGTTTCTGCCTGGCAGTTACCTCGTGTCCTGCAGAGTGAAAAACAAGTAGCCTTTAGTCAGTGGCACAGTAGACTGTGCGCTTCTTCTTTCCCTTTAACACTATATAAGCCATGTTTTAGAAAATATATAAACTATATAAACCTGTAGGAGAACGTAGACTCCTAGGATTTTGTTTTTGTAAGTGCCCGAGTTCCTTAGTCCTTACCGCTGGCTCTGGGCCTGCGAGGGTCATGGGTGCTGGTGCTGGATGAGTTTTTGCCTGCCCTGCTGGTTTGAGGGTAGCCTTGCTGGAAGAATAATAAATTAGTGAGAATAAATCTTGCCTGTACAGCTTATTTTTAGGCAAAAAGGCTTATGTTTTTCATAAAAAAAAAAAAGCCCTTAAAAAGCAGTGAAATGGAAGATCACATCAGGCCTGCGAATACCATCGCCTCCATTCTGGTGGTGGAACAACGCGTATTCTCCGTGCGCCGGGGCCGGCGAGGCAGGCGGTGCTGAAGGCCGCTCTTGCGATCGCTCTTGCTCCTCCTCATCCTCGCTTGGTCTTTCATGGTGTTGCCCGGTGCATCAACCTCAGTGCCCAAAGGAGACTGGCGGTTTTTGCATCAAATTTCAATGCATTTCTCTTAGGGATTGACTTTTTCTAGCAGGGGAGCGACTGGAGTTAGTTGAGCAGAGTGCCGTTTTCTGTGCGCAGCCCATTTTTGTGCAAGATGCTGCTGTCGTTGTCCCCGCGCTGGGCAGACGCAGCCTCCTGAGTCTGCAGGAGCGGCAGAGCCGGTTCCTCTGCATCCCCTCAGATCAGGGCTCTTTGAACCTGCCTGGCCACTTTGTGCAGGATGAAGCAACCTGCCCTCGCGGGCTGCTCGAGGGGGCAGTTAACACACAGGTTACTTCTCCCCTCCAGAAGGCCACAGGAAAAGGTGTCTTGGAGTCATCATGTCACCTTGATAAGAAAGAGAGGGACTTGGGGGTCGGGAATCCGCAGACTCGTGTGCGACTCCCCATTCGCAAAGTGGATTAGAGGATTAATCGGCCCCATCAAATCTGCGGGCGAGGTTTGCTCTTTAATCAGTGCAGTGTCTAAGCATGAACTACGGGAGTAAATAAGAGTTACATCTGCTGCGGTTATTGGATTGCTGAAAATGGCATTTGGGGGCAAGTGCAGAATTTCAAATATCCAAGTACGAAACCTCTTTAACTAGCTAAGTGGGGCCTACCCTCTATAAATAACCAGCTCCCATTTCTCTTTTTACCTGGGAAATTTAGGAGTTAGATATGTAGCCTTTTAAAAAAAATACTTAAAATTTCAATTTAACTCAGGCATAGCTGTATTGACTACTGCAATAATGTGTTATACGAAAATTGTGGCTTTGCTTGCAGACGTGGATACCTGGAAAGGAAACTGAGCCACATAAGCAGACTTAAAGCAGGTTATCAAAGCTCTTCTCTTGCTTTTCCTCTTACGGTACCTGTCCTGCAGCCTCTCTCAATGGTGGGAAGAGATGCAGTGTTAATGCCCCGCCCCCACATACACACACAAAATAGTCTTGAGGGTTTTCCATGCATCTGAACTGAGTTGCTGAAATGGGAATTTAGGCCAGGGGAGTTTTAAATTGCAGCCCTTTCTGTTTGCAGGGAGACTACCGGTAGGCACATTTTCACAAAGGAAACGCTCCAGCTAAAACATTAAATTTCAGGATAATCTCTTTCCCCCCTTCTCTTTTTGAGGGATACGGGTACCACTAACTGCTCCAAAGGGGTTCAGGCTTGGGAAGACCTCTCTGTGCCTCTTAGCGGTGACAGAACTCGCGTGGGGTGAGACTGGGCTTTGGTTTCCGTGACGCTTACTTTCAAATCGCCTTGGTTGCAGACTGTAATCCTTTTCAGTCAGTTTTCAGGCGTGAGCCCTGTAATATAAGGATTCCTTCAACTCTTGGCTTGGTTAGTCTTGGTGCAGTGTCCTGGGTAGCTCCCGTTAAACACTGGGGCTGTTTCAGTCTGCCTGAGGCTCTAAGTCGTGTTTGTTTTATCCTGTGCAGCATCCTTCATAGAATCACAGAATCATTAAGGTTGGAAGGGACCTCTAGAGGTCATCTAGTCCAACCCCCTGCACACGCAGGGTCACCTAGAGCACGTGGCACAGGACTGCGTCCAAACAGGTCTTGAAGATCTCCAGAGAAGGAGACTCCACAACCTCTCTGGGCAGCCTATTCCAGTGCTCTGTCACCCTCACTGTTAATACATTTTTCCTTAAGTTCCAGTGGAACTTTTGGTGCGTCAGTTTCCAGCCATTTCCTCTAGTTCTGTCGGTGGCTGCCACTGAAAAGAGGCCAGCACCATCCTCCTCACTGCCTCCCTTGAGGTACTTCTAGACACTGCTCAGGTCCCCTCTCAGCCTTCTCTTCTCCAGTCTGAACAGGCCCAGCTCCCTCAGCCTCTCCTCATAGGGCAGATGTTCCAGGCCCCTGATCATCCTTGTGGCCCTGTGCTGGACTCTCTCCAGCAGCTCCACATCCCTCTTGTACTATGGGGCCCAGAACTGGACACAATACTCCAGATGTGGCCTCACCAGGGCTGAGTAGAGGGGCAGGATCCCCTCCCTCAACCTGCTGGAGATGCTCTTCTTAATGCACCCCAGGATCCCATTGGCCTTCTTGGCCACAAGGGCACACTGCTGCCTCATGGTCAACTTATCTTCACCCTTTTCAGAAGCGCTTGGAACAGGACTTTGCTGTTCAGAGATCCTCTCAGCAGAAAGGATTGAACCATTTTGAGAACTGCTTTGCTGGCAGTTCGTGCGGGTGCTTCCTGGTGGGAGACAAGTTTTGTCTCGTGCTTTAGCGATTCCTCCTCTCACTCTTCTTCCCGTTTTCTTCCTGGTCCAGGCAGTTGGGAAGGGGCCTGGTGTGGTGGCAGGTACCTGCAAAGCCCAGCGAGCTGGGAAGGGGCTTTGTGAGGAAGAGGAAGGAGCTGCAGATTCATCAGCTTCACTCTCCTTGCTCTTTGCAAATTGGGGAATTGAAACAAAAAACACTACATTGCAGTGAGTCTAAAATGCTGTGTATCTAGAAGGAAGAGTACATCACGCATGTCTTACGTTTAAGAAAAATAACAAGCAAAGGAGAAGCTGCTGTTTTAATTGATGCAATTATGGACACGATACTAAGAGACCAGTTGGATGCTCTTTGGCAGTCAAAGTTTTGTATTTTAAGTAAGTCGGCCTCTGCTGGCAATGTTTTCCATTGGTGAAGTTCTCCGTGCAGTCTTCTGCGATTTGAAAACGTGTTTGGAAGTTTCCTAACTGAGGCTAAAACCTGATTTTCATCTTTGTATCGAACCAAACCATCAGCTAAACTATCCCGTGGTGGCCACTGGCAAGACTGATCTAAATGTAGATCATTTGGGATCTCGGATATTCTTGGGCAGTTGTTCAGAAACGTAGTTGTACGAACTTCCAGGGTTGTTCTGTGCTTTCATTTTCATGCTGAAAAGATGGGATTAAACTTTTTTTCCCCCCTTTCTAATCATTTGCATTTATTTTACTGTAAAGCCAGCGGGAGCTTTGTGAGCCCTCCTGCTTTGCAGAAGGCCCCACGTGTCTCCGCTTGTCCCACGTGGCCTCCGAGTGGTGGCAGCTGTGAATGCTCCGCCTGTAGCCGCCCATTGACAGGTGCCTTTCCCTGAGGTCCGGGAATGGGGCTCCTGGCTGCCCTGGGATGCAGGAGGAGGTTTCCCTTTGCGGGGGTTATCCGAGGAAGGGTAGCGCGTTTGGGTGTCGTTTTGAGGCTCCCTGCCACGTCTTGAAATGACTGATCCTGAGCAGCACCTGCGGCCTCGGGAGCCGCGAGGGAGTGCGGGGCATCGCCTGACACGGCTGTTGTTTGTTGCAGGTTACAGCGCGCCGGCGGCACCCCCGGCCTACAGTCAGCCCGTGCAGGGGTACGGCACGGCTGCCTACGACACCAACACCGCCACGGTTAGCACCACGCAGGCCTCCTACGCAGCCCCGTCCGCCTATGGCACCCAGCCCGCCTACCCCAGCTACGGGCAGCAGCCGGCCACGTCGGCGCCCGCCAGGTACCCTCTGCCTCCCACCAGCTTCTCGAGCCACGTTTGCCCTTCGGGGCAGGCCCTGGCCCCGCTGGCTCTGCACGGGCCTTCTCTCTGCCCCTCCTGCTGGAGCTCTGCTCTGCTGCATCCCAGCGCTGTTCCGAGGCGCTGGCGCCCGAGCAGTAGCTCCTGCTCAGTGCAGGGAGTCAGCACCGCGAGCACGAGGTGGGAAGAGCAAAACCCAGCCCAAAGGGGCGCCGGGCGCATGTGACAGAGCAGACTGAGCAGGTCAGAGCCTCTCCTTGCACCCTGGCTCGCCCGGGGGCTGCGGGGCGAAGAGGTGCACGTGCGGGAGGCAGGCTGCTCTTTAAACCACTCAGCCCCCGGCGCTGTTTGCGTGTTTGCTCAGTACAGGAAGTTTTTAGAATACATAATAAAACCTCATTTAGTAGCAAGTACGAGCTGCTTTATTCATTTACCTGGTGCTTACAGTAACTGCTTTGGTTAGGAAAGATAGAGCCTAGCACAGCTCTCTCCCTATCTTTCAGATAAGCAAAGTTCTGATGTCATTTAAAACAAATAATTTCCCAGCTTCCACAGCAAAAGTAGTTGAATTGTTTTCACTTGGCTTTGAGGAAACACTGTAACATTATAAAAAAGGAAGGGCCAAAACTGAAAGAAGGGGAAGTGTGAATTCCGTGCAAGAGCCCTCTTCATTTTCAGATGTTTAGGGTTCATCCCAAACATTGCTCCCCAGGCACTGGATAATTTATATGGAGCAAGATCTCATGGCCCTGAGCTCGAAGCCAAACAGAGAGGCCTTTAACTGGCAGTTTCTGGCTGCTTTCAAGCTAATGGTTTACGAGGGCTGCGACGAAGCAGCCCGAGCACAGTGACCGCTGCCGGTTCCCGGCCCTGCCGCATCCTCCAGTCACTCAAGAGCCAAAGTCTCAATCCCTGGCCTAAGGCTTCACAGTGCAGCCGGCCAACAGCAGCTTTAGTGCTTCTTAAGTGCTCCATAACGATGTTGCCCAGGCCTTTCCTGGCAGCAGGGGAGTGGATAAAGCACCTACCAGCGATGGCAAAACATTTGCTGTGTAACTGCTGTGTATTAGCTGCTCTCAGAATGACTGGGCACCGATTTGATGCCAGCCTGTAGCAATTCCCTGAGAAACAGGGAGCACACTTTTATGTAAGGAGGGGGCGGATCCGGGGGCTTTACCTGCTGAGCTTTGTGCCCGTGTTTCCTCACTGTTCAATGCTGCTTTTCAGACCCCAGGATGGCAGCAAACCAGCAGAGACGAGCCAGCCCCCGTCGAGTACGACGGGCTACAGCCAGCCCAGCCTGGGCTACGGCCAGAGTAACTACAGTTATCCTCAGGTGCCTGCCAGCTACCCCATGCAGCCCGTCACGGCGCCTCCATCCTATCCTCCCACCAGGTAACTCTTGGCAAAGGCTAAGCCTGGGGCAGCTCAGCTTGGAACTGATGCCTCAGCTTGGGCATGTTTTTGGGGGGGAGGAAAGGGATCTTATATGAACAAATGTAAAGGGAGATTTGATGTCCTGCGGGAAGGCAGGTCTGCTCCTTCTCATAAGGAAGATGAGGCTATGAGCAGGTGAATAGGTGTCTGTGCATTCATACCTGCACCAACAAGGCAAAAATGCCAAATGCTTTTAAGAAGTTTCCTGGATCTGGAGTGTGAAAGTGCCCCTTGGCCACGTCCTTGAATGTGGCTGTGACCTCGGCTGTCCCTAGTACCCGCTCTTAGGTGCGGAGTTGCTGCTGACTTCTAGCAGGCATGCTTTGAAATTCTCAAAGCCTGAAATACCTGAAGCAGAACTGTTTTACCCTCCATCAGAGAGGAACATTTCAGCACTGAGGCAGAAGGGAAGCCTGTTGTCTGCGTTGCCTCTGAGTTTAACCCTGATGCTTTTGCTTCTCTCTTGAGCTGTGTACAAAACATGAGTGGTCTTGTAGCCTGCTGAAAGCAATATCAGGCAGATTTATTTTTTCCCCTGGCATCAGAATAGCCTCTGCAAGCTGACTTCATCTTTTCAAATGTTTGTTTTTTTTGTTTGTTTGTTTGTTTTTCGATAATGCATAGGGCTTAAAATTGCATTACTCCCTAGCGAGACGCTGCGCAGGCTAATGCACCCGTCCCGGGGAACTGACTCATTCCTCTGCGTGTTCCATGCTCCTGTCTTTCAGCTACTCCTCCACGCAGCCGAGCAGTTACGATCAGAGCACTTACTCGCAGCAGAGCAGCTACGGGCAGCAGAGCAGCTACGGGCAGCAGACGAGCTATGGGCAGCAAAGCAGCTACGGGCAGCAGCCTCCCCCAACCAGTTACCCGCCCCAGACGGGATCCTACAGCCAGGCCCCCAGCCAGTACAGCCAGCAGAGCAGCAGTTACGGCCAGCAGAGTGAGTGGGTCACGAGCCACGTGCTTAGCAGCAGCTGCAGGGCTGCCTCCATGGCTCTCACATGGCCGGATGCGCTGTGTGCAGAGAGAGGCTTTGCATGTGAGGTCAGGGCTTGCTTTGCATCGAGGGCAGAGCATCACTGGGGCTGTTCTGGTCCCTTCCTGCTGCAAACTGGCGTGTCTGGCTCGGGGCAAAGCACAGTGGATGCCTCGGGGTGGGGAAGGTGGGTGAGTGGTTGAAAGGCACCGAAATACGAAATGCTGGTGCGGCCTGGGGTGGGCAGGACTCGGCGTGAGCAGCTGTGTCTTCCCAGGTGACAGCCTGGGAGAGTTTGGACTGATAAAACTTGGCGTTGAAACAGCACTGAGACTGGGGGAACGGAGTGGACAGTTGTCTGGGGATGCTCCCTATGTTCTGAAAGTGAGGGGGAAGAAAAGGCTTAGTAGGGGCTGGGCATCTTAGTCCGGCTCTTGTCTGCAACTGCCTAACGTGTCCATTACAAACTCCTCAGGTTCGTTCCGTCAGGACCATCCCAGCAGCATGAGTGTCTACGGACAGGAATCCGGAGGCTTTTCAGGCCCGGGAGAGAACCGGAACATGAGCGGCCCCGATAGCCGGGGCAGGGGCAGAGGGGGATATGATCGCGGAGGCATGAGCAGAGGTGGGCGGGGAGGAGGACGCGGTGGAATGGGGTAAGAGCAAATCTTTTCTCCTTTTACCTAAATCCGTTTTACCCATAGGATTTGGAATGGAAAGAGGGGACTGAAAGGTTGACAATCCCAGTTACACTTCCATGGAGCTAACCTTTGTAGCAGCATTGCTTTTAATCCATGGAAACATTCTCCTAGGGGAAATAGGAGCAGGATCTGCTTTTTGTTGTTCCTGCAGCTGGTTGGGCATGGGGGAATTACGGGTGTTGCTAAATCTGGAACTTTCAGCTCCCTTCATGGTTGCACAGAGGCAAAATCCTCTGCAGGGTTTAACAGTAACCTCGGATCGAACACACACAAACCTTCCGCCAGGCCCAGGAGCCCCTTCCTGGGCCTCGCGAAGGGGATCCTGACAGTCCAGGTACGTGCACGGCCAGGCCTCGTGTCAGCCTCTCGCCTTAGAAGTAGCCACTGTCCTCGGTGCGTGCGTGGGGCACCCCGAGCTCTGCTGGCCCATGCAGGACAGCCCTGACAACACCGACACCTGCCCTGGCCTCCAGGACCGCTCCCCCTCGGAGCTGCCGGGGGATCTAAATCAGTTTGGCCGTTTCAACCGATGGCAAAACCTGGTTTAGTAACCCTGGGCCTTCGGCTGGGCAGTTTGTCCCCCCGCCCATGGGGTGTGTTTGACTGAAGGTGAGGAAGGCGGCCTGGTCCTACCGGCTCAGGAGAGCGGCAGGGAGCAGCTTTGTGTGTGTTCATCCCCCGCGGCGTCGCAGAGCTATGCAGGGTGCCGGAGGTGCGCGGAGCAGCGCGCAGGGTACGGGGTCCCGGCCCTGCGGGCAGCTGTTTGCGCGTGGGCGACCTGGCAAGCAGGTCGTACAGCCCGGGGGCAGCCAGAGTTTGGGCGAGTGCCAGTGCCAGTCTGCATAGCTCTGTCCCAATGAACTGAAGTGGCTTGAAATCTTTATCGGAGAAACGCAACTGTCTGTGGAAATGGAAGGAAAAGATTTTACTCCTGTTGGAAGACATTTGGCTTGAATTGGCACAAGTGCAGCCGAGTCCCTTGGTTCTGTATAAAGATTTCACCCATGATGTATTTATCTCTAACGGTTTAAAGTAGATGTAGACACTTGAAATATCTATCATCACATCTGAAAATTTCTAGTTCCTTCAGAGCTTCTCACTGCAAAAGATTTGCCATCCATCTCTAATCACACCCGTAATCCGAGATTAAATTAACGAACGTAGTGATTCCCACTTGACTAGAAGGGCCCCCTGCTCTATGGACATGGATTTCCTGCTGTCCATAGAAAAGGTGGCCTTTCCATGGGCGCCCAGGGCAGGTAGGGGAACTCGGCCCTTCTTAACATGCTGTGGTGATGGATTTCAGTGTCTCCAGCAGGTAAGGAGCTCAATGTTATTAACATGCCCTTTTTCATTGACTCAATTATTTTATATTTTCATTGGCTGTTAAACATGGAAACTTTTTAACATGCTTTGTCGCATTTATATGCTACAGGTTACAAAGTGAGAGCCTTGTATACACTTCAATACTTAAAAAGTACCCGTACTCAGTACTCAGCCGGCAGCATAATGAAAAGTGGGACTAGACACGGTGTCCATATGGAGAGGAAAAATATACATAGAATATTTTTAACCAAATGTATTCATTGTATAAATGGAATCCTTCTGTAACTTTGGTAACTGCATACTTGTTTTTTGGTAATAAAACCAGAGGAGGTATACTACTTTAGAATTGTGTAACATTAAAAAGTGTAAAAGTATGTGTTTAAAAAGAGAGACATTACATATATGGTGTGTACTTTAACGCAAGGAGGCAAAGCTGCATGCAACAGCTTGAAACTGTGTATTGACAACTCTTTTCTTTCCAGTATTAGAGGTGCAATACTTGCTAGAAAATAGGTGGTGCTCTCCCTCCTCTGCTTGTCTCCTTCCAACCAAGTTCTGCCTTTCCAAAAAGAACCCTAAAGAATCCTCCTCGGGGGGCATTTTGCTATGGGAGCGGCGCTTGCAAGCGGTCGTAAGCCGCGAGCTGCTGCGGAGCGTCCGCTCGAGCCGCGGCGCCCAAATCTGCCGTCCTGGCCCGTGTCCACAAAGCTGCACCCCAGGCCTTGGAGCCCTCGCTGTATTCTGTAAGTTCTCCTTCCACAGAGACTTGTTAAATCCAGTAGCGACCTGAATGTATGGCTTTATACGGAGGTTTTTAGCGGAAATGTCAGCTGAACTGTGTTGTAGGCATCGCGTGTGGTTGTCTCCTGCCTTTTCACCTGTTCCTGCGGGCCCTGCGGGCTCGCCGCGCTCCCCGTGCGGGAGGCCGAGGGTGCACCTTTGTGTACACACGAGGGGAGGGAGCTGACCAGCGCGTGGCCCCGGGGCTACTTTTAGAGCCAGCCCCGCTTCGGAGCGCTCAGAAACGTGGATTTTTCTCAGCCAAGTATTGCACCGATAATACAAGTACGAGTGACGAAAGGGTACCGACAGCAAAAGTGGTGTCTAAAAGCAGCCGAGCGAGGTTGCGTATGTAAAAGGAAATTTGAGCAAGCTGCCCCGAAGAAAGGCATAGTGACGAGATGAGAGAGAGACAGACAGATGCATTCTTTGGAGATGTTTAGCCAGTGCCCTCCTTCCCCGTGAGCCGCAGAGGCTCACAGCGGTGCTGGCTTTGTAAAGGGACAGGCCTTCATTTCTTCGTTTATCCCCCCAGCAGCGCTGGAGAGCGAGGTGGCTTCAATAAGCCTGGTGGTAAGTTTTTGAGCATTACGCTGGATAGTGTTAAAAAAAAAAATGAAAATTGCAGTCAGTTTTTAGAAAAAAAAAAAGTGTAATTTTTTTATTAGTTTGATAAGTGGTTAAAATGACATGTGCAACAAGACTGTAATGGGTACTGCCGGCAATGCCTAGGGGTATGCGGTTACAGGACACAGGGTAACGTGGAGGAATTGAAACCACTTCTGTAATTTGGGGAAAATAACTGGTTTGGATTTAATAACGTTTTGTAAAGTAACTTTTTTTTTTTTTTAATAAGCTTAAAACTGATTGGCCTGGTAAAGCATTAAAAAAGTGTGATAGTGGTTAATGGTTTTGAAAGGCTGCTAAAAATAGCAAACTGATCACCAAGTAAAAGGTGCATTGCTGACATTTGTGCAATGCAGGTCAGATTCGAGTTTAACCGATGCCATCGAACGGTGGTTATAAGTAGATAGTTTTGTGTGTGTCACCTCGGCCTGCAAGACGTGCACTAACTGGGCTCTCTGTGCTTCTCTCCTGACTGGCAGGACACATGGAGGAAGGACCAGACCTTGATTTAGGTAATTGTAAACAGCTGCTCGGCTTCCCTGCCCCGGGCTCTCCTGTGCTGCTCCTCTGCTCCGCTCTTACTGCCCTTCTGGAGAAGAAGCACGCGGATGCTCGGTCATTTACAGGCTTTTTGTGGCCACTTGGTTTATTCCTCCCTCTCAGAACACCTGCAGGGTGGGAATGGCCCATGTTTGAGAGACGTGGCCCTTTGAGTAGCAGCCTCACTGAGATGCCCGTGGCAGCCATGTGCTTCATCCCTGCAGTTTGGCACTACCCGGCCGAGCGTCTGCCCGGCTGCTGCACTGGGATAAAGGATCCCAGCCCATGGACGCAGCCCGGCTTGTGCCCAAGCCGAGGCCCTTGCAGGCGGCCGGGGCAGCGTTCGTGCTGTTCCCCCTACCCGCTTGTAGGAGGCCTTGCAGAATTGCTGCTCCAAACACCAGGATTTCCATATATATATGCATATGGAAACAGTCCTGGGCAGAGAAGCAGCAGCCCGTTGGGGGCTGGCCTGGTGAAAGCACCCCACTGTTTTGGTGTCCCTCATGTTCCATCACTGTCATGACGCTGTGAATTCCCTCCTAGGCCCTCCTATGGAGCCGGACGAGGACTTGGACAACAGCTCAGTTTATGTGCAGGGACTCAATGACAATGTGACCCTGGAGGATCTGGCAGACTTCTTCAAGCAGTGCGGTGTTGTCAAGGTGAGGGGCAGCACGGGCTGGTCAGCGTGTCCCCGGCTCACGGAGGGGGGACAAGGACTGGTCTGCTCCTTCCTGCCACCAAATGGCTCATGTCCTTGAGACCCTCCCCATCCAGGAGCCACACAGGGCTCCTGCCGGGGGCACTGACGTCTCCACAGCCCGGAGCTGGCCTGTGCCTCGGGCCATGGGGAGGAAGCTGCGCAGGATTTGTCCTTTGACATCCCAGTGGGATTTACGGAAGCAGCTGTGCTCATATTCTTGGGATGGAGGAATTGTGTCCCTGTGGATCTGCTGCCGGCAGGCTGGAGGGAGCGGGTGGCTGGGGAGAGATGGGAGAGCGTGAGAAGAGATTTTGTCTTCAAGAGATTTTGCCTCTTGGCTCTGTCTCTGCGTAGCCCATTTCTTGCACTGCAGGCGAGGCTTCTGTGCCAGGCGATGCTTTTTGGGACCCCTGCAGGGGGGGGGAGCTGGGAATTACTGCGCTGAGCTGTATGGGATTGAACAGTGGAACAGAGCAGGGAATCGTTCAGCTTATGGGCGAGAGGTGGTTTGAGATGATGGTCTGTTCCCTACCAGATGAACAAGAGGACTGGGCAGCCTATGATCCACCTGTACATCGACAAGGAAACGGGCAAGCCCAAAGGAGATGCCACAGTGTCCTACGATGACCCGTCCACTGCCAAAACGGCCATAGACTGGTTTGATGGTGAGTACGGGGAGCGCATTCCGTGCTGGAAACGCTTCCCTGGAGATCTCTGGCTGATGGGAGTGGCTGTTTCTGTCCTGGGGACAGGCAGGGTCGTCGTTGTTGGAAGCTGCTCCACGTCGTCATGCAGGCTTTTGCCTCACGACTTCCAGGTTTTAGCTGGAACAGAAGAACGCTGCTTGGGTCCCGGTTGTCCCAGGAGTCTCAGCTCCTCTCTCCATTACTCTGCTGTAGCTGGAGCTCATCCTAGTCCCACTCAGGCTGACTTCTTCCTTTCTGCCCTTGACGCTTGGGTGGCCTTTTCTGTGCAGTCAGTGACTCCTTGCCCTTCCGCAGGCTGGTAGAAAGATGCGTGTGGTATTGGAGCCTTGTAAAGAGCGGAGGCTCCCAGCACAAAGTGAGGCTCTTGCCCTCTTCGTCCTAGGGAAGGACTTCCAGGGGAGCAAGATCAAAGTGAGCCTCGCGCGGAAGAAGGGCCCGATGAACAGCGTGCGGGGCGGGCTGCCGCCGCGCGAGCCGCGCGGGATGCCGCCCCCGCTCCGCACAGGTGACGTACCCCCGCCACGCCACCCGCACAGCTGCACCCCGCTCTGCCTGTCGCTGGAGTTAACAGAGCTTTCCTTCCAGGTCCGGGTGGTCCTGGCGGGCCGGGTGGTCCCGGTGGGCCCAGTGGGCCCATGGGTCGCATGGGAGGCAGAGGTGGAGACAGGGGTGGCTTCTCCTCGAGGGGACCCCGGGGATCCAGAGGAAACCCCTCCGGCGGGAGCGTCCAGCACCGCGCCGGGGACTGGCAGTGTCCCAATCCGTAAGTACCGCACGGAACCTGCCCTCCCTGCGTGGCTCGGAATCCCAGCCGTGGGGTGGCTCTGGGACGCCGCACTCCCCTTGCTGTGCTGGGGCCGCGGGCGCAAGCGTTGCCGACTGCTGCTTTTGTCCAGGGGATGCGGAAACCAGAATTTCGCCTGGAGAACGGAGTGCAACCAGTGCAAGGCTCCCAAGCCAGAAGGGTTCCTGCCGCCCCCTTTCCCCCCTCCAGGTACGTGCGGGCCGTGGGGCCGCTTCCAGCCCCGGGGAGACTTCACTGTGAGCGGAGCGGGGAGAGTTGCGCTCGCTCCCGCGCTTCCCAGGAACCTCTTCCCGGGGCCTCCCCAGAGCAGCGCAGTCCTCCCAGCAGTGCCCTCTTGATCAGTCCCGTCCCTCCAGGCTGCGGGGAAGCCCGGGGACACTCGGAGCCCCAGTTTGGCTTTGGTCGCCGCTGGATACATCCCGCTGGGCCAGCAGCCCGGTCCCTTGGTCCTGCTGCCCCCAGCCATAACGGGGCAGAGAGATCTCCTGGCCTGCAAGCAGCTCTTGGAGCACAACTTTCCTGTGTCCATCAGCTCTTGCTCTCAGTTGCTCTTTTCCTGGGAACATTCTCCTCTCTCCCAGGTGGAGAGCGCGGTAGAGGCGGCCCCGGTGGGATGAGAGGCGGAAGAGGAGGTGGCCTCATGGACCGCGGGGGACCCGGCGGCATGTTCAGAGGTGGCCGTGGCGGCGACAGAGGCGGCTTCCGTGGGGGTCGGGGCATGGATCGAGGCGGCTACGGCGGAGGAGGACGGCGAGGAGGAGGACCCGGCGGCCCTCCCGGGCCGCTCCTGGAGCAGATGGGAGGCGGAGGCCGAGGCGGGCGGCGCGGCGGACCAGGAAAGATGGACAAGTACGTAGGGGAGCGAGGGGAGCACGGGCCGAGGGGCGGGAGAGCGGGCCCGGCGCCCGAGCGGGAGCCGTGGGGAAAACGCCGGAGAGAGGAAGCGCTCGGAGCAGGCGCGTTCCTGGGCGCCGTGGCTCAGCCGGCATCTCCGCTTGCAGGGGGGAGCACCGCCAGGAGCGCAGAGACCGGCCCTACTAGAGGCGCGCCCGCCCGGCTGCATTTACTACCAGATTTATTTTTTAAACCAGAAAATGTTTTAAATTTATAATTCCATATTTATAATGTTGGCCACAACATTATGATTATTCCTTGTCTGTACTTTAGTATTTTTCACCATTTGTGGAGAAACATTAAAACCAAGTTCAATGGTAGTGTGCCGAGTTGTTTTTTTTTTTTTTTTTTTTTCCTTTTAAAATGGTTGTTAACTGATCCCCGCCGGCCGCAACCCCCCTGTGTGAGCATGCTCCTGTCACCATGCGCAGAACCCGGAGGCGGCGACTAACTGTAACGATGTTAATGGTTGTGATGTTTTTTTAAAATAAAATTCCACCTGTTTCTAAACGTACCATTTCTGGCCTCAATCTTGAGAAACCTGCTGCTGTCGGAGCAGCAGCCAGGAGCTGGCATCTCGATGCCGACCGGGAAAGCTGCTGGATCGGAGGAAGATGCAGAGGAGCTGGGGAGGACCTGGCACCCCCCGGCACAGGCCGCAGAGGTGCCAGGTGGCGCTTGGGGACGGGGCCTCTCTCTTGTCCCAGCCGCCGGGGACTTTCCTCTGCTTTGTGACTTCCCCTCGCGGCTGGGACATGGCAGGGCCGCGGGGGGGAGGAAGCTGCTGCCGTGATTGGGGTGTCCCAGTCCCGTGTCCCATGCAGGGTGACACGGCCCCGTGTTGCACCCTGGGCTGGCCCCCTTAGTCCTGGGCTGGCCCCGCTCAGGCCCATTGTCCCAGTCCGGTCCTACTGGCCCCTGCAGGACCTGGTCACCCCATTCTGGTCCTTCTTGCCCTCGCCTGGCCTTGGCAACCCCAGTCTGCCCTTACGGCCACCAGTGTGACCAGAGTGGCCCCATCGCCCCCTCCTGCCCCTTCTTGCTGCAGCCTGGCCCTGAGGAGCCCAGGCATCCGGGTGCCCTGGCACTGCCCTGGGCTGAGTGTGTGTGTGACTGTGTGAGTGTCTGTATATGTGTGTATATGACTGTGTGTCTGGGTGTCTGTGCCTGTGCGTGTGTCTGCGTGTGCCTGTGCATGTGCCTGTGCGTGTGTCTGTGTGGTCTGCATGTGCCTGTGCATGTGTCTGTGTGTGCCTGTACATGTGTCTGTGTTTATGTGTTTGTGTGTGTCTGTGTTTATGTGTTTGTGTGTGCCTGTGTGCGTGTGCCTGTGCATGTCTGCATGTGCCTGTGTCTGCGTGTGCATGTGTCTGTGTCTGTGTGTGCCTGTGTGTGTGTCTGTGTGTGTTTGTGTGTGCCTGTACATGTGTCTGTGTGTGCCAGTGTGTGCCTGTGCGTGTGTCTGTATGTGCATGTGTCCATGTGTGTCTGCGTGTGCCTGTGCTTGTGCATGTGTCTGTGTGTGTCTGTGTGTGCCTGTGTGTGTGTCTGTGTTTGTGTGTGCCTGTACATGTGTCTGTGTGTGCCTGTGTGTGCCTGTGCGTGTGTCTGTATGTGCATGTGTCCGTGTGTGTCTGCGTGTGCCTGTGTCTGTGTGTGCTTGTGCGTGTGTCTGTGTGTGCCTGTGTGTGTCTGTGTGTGTCTGTGTGTGTGTCTGTATGTGCCTGTGTGTGTCTGTGTGCCTGTGTCTGTGTGTGCTTGTGCTTGTGTCTGTGTGTGTCTGTGTGTGTCTGTGTGTGTCTGTGTGCCTGTGTCTGTGTGTGCTTGTGCGTGTGTGTGTCTGCCTGTAGGTCGCGCCGCCCGCCGGGCCGGGCCGCGCTGCTCCCGCCCGCGCTGCTCCCGCGGCCGCCCGTGCCCCCGCCCCGGCGCTCCCGGCGGCCGCGCTGCTCCCGGCCCCTTTTGGGCCGCCTCCAACTTCCCGGCCCGGGAGCGGCCGGGCGGCTCCGGGGCTGCGCGGCGGCGGCGGCGGCGCTGCGGGGGCTCCGGGCGCTGCGGGGGCTCCGGGCGCTGCGGGCGGCCCCGGCGCCGATGGCGGATGGCGGCGGGCGGCGGCGGCGGCGGCGGCGGCGGGGCCCCCCCGGCGGGTAGTGGCGCTGGCGGGAGCGGCCCGGCCCGGAGCCCCGGAGCGGTGAGTGCGGGGTGACGGGGGGGGGGGCTCCGCGCGGGGGTCGCCGCGTCCCGCTGTCCCTGCGCGTGGGCGTCCCCGCGTGGGTGTCCCCTGCGTTGCCCGCCCAACTCGGCATCTGCCTCGCAGGTGCTGAGCCCGCTCCCAACCCCCTTCCCGTCCCCATCCGCCAGCAACAAAATCGCTTCCTCTGCCCCGCCAGCAGAGATTGCGCGGGAGAGAGACCCCCGGGACAGAGAGACTCCCCAGCAGTGACACCCCCTCGGGACAGAGACTGCCCAGAACAGAGACCTCCTCCAGCAGGGAGCACCTGGGCCCAAGACCCCCCCGGACAGACAGTTCTTCTGAGACAGCCCCTTCCCCCCCAGCCCAGGCAGAGACCCACCCGGGACAGAGAACCAACCCCCCGGCAGAGACATCCCCAGGACAGAGACCCAACCCCCCGGGGGAACCCCCTCCCAGGACAGAGGGGACCCCCCTGCCAGCCAGACCCCCCCCCACCGGGGAGCCAAGACCCCCCCCTCCCCACAGCTCAGGGCCTCCCCCTAGGGCTCAGGGACCCCCCTGGACAGAGGGTCCTGGTGGCACCGGCTCTGGGTGGGGGCCACCAGCCAGGCTCACAGTGGGGACAGTGCCCCCCCCAGGAGGGCCTGCAGCAAATGCCCCCCCCCACAGGCACAGCGTGACCAGCACCTTCCCCAATCCCCAGCCCAGGCAGCCACGTGGGGGCTCGTGGGGACATGGGGCTTGTAGCCCGGCCACCCCTCGGGAGCAGGGGCCGTATAGGCAGCTGTCCTGACACCTCCAGTGACACCCTGTGGCGGTGACACTCCTGCGGGGTGACAGAGCCCAAGTGCCTTCATGAGGGGGGGTCCTCCCTCCCGGCTGCCTGGGGGCCAGTGGTGACAAGGGTCTCATTAACCCCAGGCAGGTTGGAGCTGGCAAGTCCAAAGGGGAGAAGGTTGTAGAGATGGGACCGGCTCTGCCGGCCGCCAACAGGAGGGGGAAACGGAGGCCAGGGAGGGTGGAGGGGCCTGATTCCGGACCAGATTCTGCTCCTTGTGAGATCCTGTGGGGCTGGCAGGGCCACGGGAGCAGCTCAGTGGGGTCAGCCCTCCCTAACGTGCCCATGCCCTCCCTCGCAAAGCGAGACGTGCGGCGCGGAGCCGCTCGCCATGGCCGACCAGAGCAACATCCAGAGCGCCGCCTCCAAGAGCATCCGCCCGTTCCGCTCCAGCGAGGAGTACCTCTATGCCATGAAGGAGGACCTCGCCGAGTGGTTCAACACCCTCTACGACCTGGACATCCACGTTGACAACTTCATGGAGACGCTGGAGACGGGCTACGACCTCTGCCAACACGCCAACAATGTGAACCGCACCGCCCTAGAATTCCAGCAGCAGCACCCCGAGGCTGCGGCCCGCATGCGCATCCCTCAGAACGAGGTCATCTTCCAGGCCAAGAATGTGGTGCCCGGCTCCTTCATCGCCAGGGATAACATCTCCAATTTCATCCAGTGGTGCCGGCAGGACCTTGGCATCCAGGATGTCCTGATGTTTGAAACCAATGACTTGGTGCTGAAGAAAAATGAGAAGAACTTTGTGCTCTGCTTGCTGGAGGTGGCCAGGCGAGGCTCCAAGTTTGGGATGCTTGCCCCCATGCTCATCCAGATGGAGGAGGAGATCGAGGAGGAGATGAGGGACCAAATTGCCTATGGGGTGCTGGACATGCACCGGGAAAGCCACAGCCTGGACTCTGAGGCTCTGGTCTACCCCAGCAAGGCCCAGCGCATCTCCCTGTGTGACCTGAAGAACCTGGACGAGCTGGTGAGATACTCTCTGGTCTACGTGGCCCCATGGGAGGGCTTCTCCATGCACCCAGCAGGGCACTCTGTGCCTCAGGGAGCCACTCCATGTTGTGGGATGGGTGATTTTGGAAGCAGAGACCATAATCACAGGGGACGAGGGTGTCACCACTGCTGCCGCCCGCTTTCTTCCCTTGTCCCGCCTGCCTCCAGCAGCAGTGACAGTGGCTTTGGGCCGCGTCCGAAAGTCCTCGGCCAACCTCTAGGCCACGTGGGAGCCCCCGGCCCTTGCTGCTCTGGGGGCTGTGGCAGCCTCGGCACTTGGGTGCATGGGGGACCCTGTGTCCCACCCCCACCAGGATCCATCCTGCTGGGCCAGGAGGCGGCTCCTGAGCATCCGCAAGGGCCCCTAGGGATGGAGAGGCCCGTGGGAGCCGGGAAGGGCGGAGAGGCTTTTCCAGGGAAGCGGAAAAGGCGGGAGCGAGTGGAGCAGCCAGGCCCACTTGCTTGCTCATGCTGGCCTGGGAGCTGCGGCAGCCCCGGGCTGCGCACGGAGCACCCGGCGCGGGGGATTAGCGGCGGGGCAGGATGGGGATCGGCTGCCTGCCCAAGGCGCCCGGATTAACGCAGTAGCCGGGTCCCAGGGCGCCGGGGGGGGGGGGCGGGGGAGGCGCTCTGTCCTGCCCTGACTCCCTAATCCCAAAGCCGCCTTTTTTATTATTATTTAATTTAAACCCTTTCCCTGATCCCCCCTAAGTCTCTGGCTGGCAGCGGGGCTGGCACGGCTGGGGCGGGGGGGTGGTGATGAGGACACCTCACTGTGTGTGCGGGGGGGGTGTCACCGGGGCAGAGCCCTGGCTCCCCACCTGTCCCCAGGCCACCCAGTGTCCCCGGTGAGGCCATCCTGAGCACCGGAGCCCCGGGCTGCATTTTTCCCAGCTGCGTAATTCCTGGCGTTGGGCTTTTACGGGCATCCTCGGAGCCGGGGAGGAGCCTGCGCGCCGGACGCGGCTGGGAAGGCGCCCGCGCCGGCGGAAACGCTGCCCGCGGCCTTTCCGGCACGGCGTCGGCTCCCGCTCGGGAGCCCTGCAGTGGGATTGGATCCCGGTGTCGGGATGGAGCCGGGACGCTGCAGGCGCGATGGGCAGCCCCGCTGCTCTCCTCCTCCTCCTCCTCCTCTTGCTCGGGCAGCGGCCTGTGCCTCAGTTTACCCCCGGCTCCTTTGGGCCCCTGGGCCGAGATTGGGGCAGCAGCTGGGCTAGATCCTGCCCGGCTGCTGGCAGCAGGGGGAAAGAGACAGGAAGGGGAAGAGCCAGAGATAGGAGGGACAAGGTGGGGGAACAGACCCCCCTCCCATGGACCCCCCCGCCCCCACCCCCGACTCAGGAGCTGCCCATCCCTGCAGCATCCGGCCGTCGCGGGGGCAGGAGGCGACCATGTCCCGGGATCCCCCGCCCCGGCGGCCACAGGAGAGTGTGCATAATCCATGACGTCATCCGGTGGCTTTTTGTTTCTTTTTTTCCTGGGAAGAGAAGCCGCCCCAAATATAGAGCCAGAGGCCAGGAGGAGGAGGAGGAGGAGGAAGGCCGGGGTCTCAGCCCTGGAGGTCCTTGCAGAGTGTGTGCGTGGGGGGAGGGGGAGCTCAGCGGTGGCTCCATGAGTTCCCCTGCAGCCCCCCCCAACACATCAGGGGTCCCTGCGGATCCAGGGCCTATGGGAAGGGGAGCAGCTAGTGGTGAAGCGAGTTGTGCTCGTTCTCAGCCCGCTCAGGAATGGCTGTGGCGGGCAGGGGCACTCCATGTGGGAAGGCTCCCCAAGGCCTGGCCGCGCTTTGGGAGCCAGGCCCTTCCCGGCGCCTCCACCTGGGAGTGCCACTGCTTTGCCAGGCTCGCGGGATGGGGCGGTGGGGTAGATCCCTGCCAATTTCACCCCACCTCCGACCCACGCGCTGTGCCCGGCTCGGGATGTGTCTGTGCAGGAGCAGCAGAGCCGGGGCCTCCCCCTGTTCCCATGGCTCTGGCGGGGTTCCGGGGCGGTGGGGCACCCGCCGATCCCGGCCGCTCTCTTGCGCAGGTGCGTGAGATCCTGGGCTGCTGCACCTGCCCCTCGCAGTTCCCCATGGTCAAAGTCTCCGAGGGCAAGTACCAAGTGGGAGACTCCAACGCGCTCATCTTTGTCCGGGTAGGAGGCAGCACCGCCGCAGTGGCTTCGGGAATCATCCCCTTCCACTGCCAGGGACGCTGGCATCCAGGGAATTATCCCCTTCCCCTGCCAAGGGTGACAGCATCCGTCCGTGCATGCAGCCATTTGTCCATGCATCCATGTGTGCATCCGTTGGTCCATGCATCCATCCATCCATCTATCCAGCTGACCAGAGAGAGCCTGTGACCAGGGTACCAGGGCGACGGGTCACATCATTAAACCCAGGGAGGGCCAAGCTGAGACCTTGGAGCTGACAGGAATGGGGGCTCCATCCCTAGCCACCCCTATGGGGACCTCATCTCCTGCCACCATTTGTGTCCCAACCTTAGCAGCTCCTCCAGGCCTGCCCCATGTCCCCACCCAGTGCAGTGTCCCAGCTCGGGGGGGTGGCGGGTGACGCGGTGGTGACGGCGCTGTCCCCCCAGGTGCTGCGCAGCCATGTCATGGTGCGGGTCGGCGGCGGCTGGGACACGCTGGAGCACTACCTGGACAAGCACGACCCGTGTCGCTGTGCCGCGCTCTGTGAGCAGGGACCCGGGGCAGGGAGGGCACGTGGGGCCACGTGTCCCCGCGCATGTCCCCGCATGGTGACACGGGGCTCTCTGCCCGCAGCCCATCGCCTGGGCCAGCCGCGCGCCCCCAGCGTCTCCCCGCACAAGGGCCCCCCGCCTGGCGCGGCGCCCAGCCCTGGTGTCCCCCGGCGCGACAAGCGGCCCCCTGGGGACCCCTCCCTCACCAGGGCACCTCGGGGACCCGATGGCGACGCCGCGGCGCCTGCTGGGACGCACAGGTAAAAGGCGGGGGATGGGGGGTGGCTTCATGCTCAGCACCCCGGGTGCTGTTGGGGGGATGGGGTGCCCCTCCCCCCTTGCTAGGGACTGTGGTCGGGGAAGCGGGGGGGGGGGGCGGTCCCCAAGTTTGGATGGAGGGGGGGGGTGCCAGTGTCCCCTCCCCATGACTGGGCAGGGCTGGGGGTCCCCAAGGCTGGATGGATGGGGGGGGAGGTTCCCATGGCTGGACAGGTTGTGGGGGAGGGTGATAGGGTATTGGGGGGGGGGGGGCGCGGTTCAAGATTGGGCAGGACACAGGGTGTCAGTGTCACCCTCCCCCTTCCACCAATGGCAGGTGGACAGGGTGCCAGGGGGAGGATGTTTGAGGGGGGTCCCCATTGCTGGATGGGGTTGGGAGGTGCCAGGCTCTGGGAATGGCCCCCAAACCGTGGGGGCGTCCTGGGACATGGTGGCGGGGGGCGGGGGGTGTCCCTGGGCCCTGGGGGGGGGGTCCACAGCCGTGGGCGGCCCCTGCGGCCGCAGTGCGCGTGCGCCTTGACTGCCCCCCCCCAGGCCCTCACGGCCCCCCCGAGAGGGGCGGGGCCTCTTCTAGGCCCTCCCCCGCACGGTCTTGAGTGACAAGAGGGGGCGGGGACGGGTTGGGGGGATGGGCAGGGGGCCGGGGTGTCAGTGGGACGCGGGGGGGGTCAACGGGGCCCGGGGGGGGGGGCTCCAGGGACCGGCTCTGCCCCCCGCCCGCAGCCGCCGTCCCCGGTCCCGCTCCCGCTGCCGTCACGGGGTGGGGGGAGGGGGGGGGTGTCTCTGAGCCGCCGCCGTTGTCGCCCCGCCCCAGGCTCCGCGAGGCGGCGCCCCCCCGGGCGCGGCGCTGCTCGGGCGACAGCGACTCGTCGGCGTCGTCGGCGCAGAGCGGCGCGGCGGGGCCGGCGCGGGGGCGGCGCGAGGGCGGCCGCGCCGCCGGGGCCGCCCCGCCGGGCCCCCCGTGCAGCCGCAGCCAGTCCCGCGAGCGCGGCCCGGCGGCGCGGGGCGGCCCCGGCGCGGCGGGCAGAGCGCCGCGCTCCCGCAGCCACGGCCGCCCCGGCGGGGACGCGGTGCTGCTCATCCGCCGCGCTCGCGACGGGCAGCACTCGTGGGCGCGGGCCGGCGGCCCCGGCGGCTCCGGGAGCTCCGGGGGCAGCCGCGCCGGCAGCCCTGCCCGCCGCGGCTCGCCCGCGCCGCGCAGCCCCGCGCCCCGCCGCGCGTCGCTGCCCGTGGAGCGGCCGCCGCAGCCGCGGCCCCGGCCGCGCTCCCCGGCGCGGCCCCGCTCGCCGGCGCAGCCGGAGCTGGAGGGGCTGGCGCGGCGGCTGCGGGCGCCGCTCTGCCTCGAGCCCGGCCAAGAGCAGCGGCTCCTGCGGCGCCTCGAGGAGGAGTTTTGGGCCAACACGCGGCAGCTGGAGCTCGACGGCGACGCCGAGACGAGCCCGCGGCCGCCGCCTGCCGAGCCGCCCGCCGCCGACTCGGCCTATTGCTCCTCCTCGTCCTCTTCGTCCTCCCTGAGCTTCTTCAGCAAGCACGGCCTGGCCGGGCCGCCGGGGCCAGGCCCCGACGGCACCGCGGGGGATGGTCGCTGGCAGCCCCTCTCCAGCAGCTCGGATGAGGGCAGCTATTGCCCGGGTTTGAGTGACACGCTGGATGGCATCGAGCGCCCCGACGCCGCCTCTGACACGGAGCTGGCGCTGCCCGAGCCGGTGGAGGACAGGCTGGACGAGGAGGAGGAGGCAGCGGCGCCTTCATCCCGCCGAGTGCCTGCGTGGCCCGGGGCCAGGCCACGGCTGGACACGCAGCCCGACAAGAAGCCGTCGCGTATCCCCACGCCACGGAGCTGCCGGGCGCTGCCGCAGCCCGCGCGGGATGGCCGCGCCGCGGAGCACAAGCCCTGGCGGGCGCTGCACAGTGTCTTCACCTCCTTCCTGGAGCCCTCGTGGGGGCCCCACGAGCCCCCGGCACCCGACGGTGGTGCCTGGCCCTGAGCCCCCACCCGGTCCCATGCTAGGAGGTGCCAGGCAAGATTGGGCAGGGGGCACCCTGGGGACACGGTGGCCCCGCTGTCCTAGGAGAGAGTCCCCATGGGGGGATGAAGGGCAGGAGGCACTGAGCGCCGTGGTGGGTGCTCCTCTTCCTTGCGACACCCCATTGGTCACCGGGACAGGCCCGTGTGGTGGAGCCCGGCTGGGAAGCAGGGACGTGGTGGTCACGTGAAGGAGCCCCCACCCCCAGCCATGTGCAAAGGGCCCTGGGGCCACGGGCACCTCGGTGCCACCCAGTCCCACCAGGAGCATCAGCGGGTGCAGGGGGAGCATTGGCAGCCCCAGGAGCAGACTAGGGAGAGCAATCTGCTCTCATCTTCTCTTCTTCCTGCTCTCCATCTTGTCTTCTTCCTTTTCTCTTCTTTCTCTTCTCTGACTTTTCTCAGCTTTTCTCAGCTTCTCCCTCCATCCTTCAGATGACTCGGGGACACACGGCTCATGTCATGGTCTATATTTGGGGGACAGGGGTGCTTGTTCCTCCAGCCCCCGGTAACCGCAGCCCCTCTCACGCTCCCTGGCCGGCCGTTCCTGTGCCCATAGCTGCCTATTTATGTAACTACCGCCTGTTTATGTGGCTCTGCGTAGAGACCCCAGCGGCAGCCAGTAAAAGCGACTGACCCCAACTGTCCCTGTGTCCCTGTCATTTTTCTAAGGGGAGGCAGTGGGAGCTGCTCGGGCAGGGAGGGAGCTCAGAAGGACCCCAAGACCAGCAGCAGAGCAGGAATCACCCCCAGGATGTCACCAAGCCCCAAGGAGACCACGGAGGAGCTGCCCCTCACCCCGGCCTCTGGTCCTGCTGCTTCCAGGCCTGGACCTGCCCCCCGCCATGCAGACAGCAGGTCCAGGGGCAAATGTCACCTTTATTCCATGTCCTTTTAAAACAAGTCACCATACACAATATTTATATTATATATATTGGGTATTTACTGGCGGGAGCTGAAAACTTGCACCAAACACTTCTATGGAAGGGTGATCAATGGCTTTATTTTGGGGAGGGGGGCACAATTAGTGTCACCGCGGGGAGAAGGTCCCCTCGAGCACCCACGGGTGCCCGTGGGGCAGGGAGGAGGGCAGCTGCCGTGGGCAGGGGACACCCAGGAGGTCTCCCCTGCCAGGGTGGCTGGGGGCGGCCCTTCTCGTAGCCACGAGCCCTTGGGGCTCCTTGGGAAACGGCTCCCCTTGGGGAGGGGGAAAAAACCCTCAGCCCAGGGATCATGGCTGGAAGGGGGACAGGGAGGCCGAGGGCAGCACCCAGCAAGCGGAAGAAGCCAAGGTATCATCTGGACGGAGCGGCCCAAGAGCAGGGGGAGTGTTTCTCCCCGGTCCATCCCTGCGCTGCTCCCCCAGCATCGTGGAACACGGGAGTCCCCTCCACAGCCCTGGATGCAAATCCTTCCGCAGCCCCCAGCCGCGTTGAGGGATGAGACCCACCACCGGATTTGTGCAGGGCTGGGATGGGGACACATGTGGGGACAAGGGCACCGAGGCAGCGGGGGCCTGGGGAAGCAGAGGGGACTGATGCCTGGGCTGCAGCGTCCTGTCCGCGCCGCAGCTGCGAGCAAGGACGGGCGCACGGAGGACACTGCAGGACGCACACAGGGATTTCCACACGGATGCAGGGAGCGCTGGGGAAGCCCCTGCCTCCCTCCCCGGCCCCTGGGAGCCGGGAGCAGCGGCTCCGCCTGCGGCACAGCACAAGGGGGGCTCCAGCTCCCGCTTCTTCCGTGCAAGGACGAGGAGGGAACATGCAGGCAGGGCCGGCGTCGCGCGGGCCGCGCTGCTGCGGCTGTCAGTTCTTCAGCACCGTCTCATAGGCCTGGAAGACGTAGGGAGCCACCTCCGGTGCACGGCATTTCAGCGAGAGCTGCAAGAGAAGGAAACACAGTCTCAGGACTCGGCCCCACGGGCGCTGCCCAAGGCCCCCGGCAGCCCCCGCCACCCCCAAAAGCAGCTTCTCCCTCCGTGGGGTGACGCACGGGGAAGGCGCCCGCCTGCGGGAAGCTGTGCGCCGGCCCTGCCGCCAACTCACATCCTGCGCCGTACTCACCGGGGAAGCGAAGCGAAGCGAAGCAAAGCAGAGCTCGACTCCACTTCACCTGCTGCAGCCGCCCCGAGAGCTATTTGCTTGCCAAAGAGCTTTAATCGTAACGAGGCTGGGCTTTGAGCTCGATGCTGGCTCGCAAAGCTGTGGAGGAGGCTGCAGCCCACAGGTACTAAGGGCTCAGTTTGGCCAAGGAGAGGAACATCAAGCTCCAGGATGAGGATTTTCTGATGGGGAGCTCAGCCTAGGCCAGCGCGTAATTTGGACAACGCAACACGCGTCCTGCGAAGCTCAGCGCTCAGCTCCATGCTCCCCTGCAGCCCTGGGAGGGCGCCAAGAAGAAGCCCGAGCGCAGGGAGAGCGGTGGGAAGCGCCAGGGAGCAGCCGGCCCCAACCACGAGGGCTACAAACCAGTGCGCGAACCTCCAAATCCTGCAGCGTGGGGCGGGCGGGCGGCCATGCAGCGGAAACGGAGACAGACAGAGGCGAGTGAGTCACCGCGCAACGGCCGCAGCAACCCAAGCAAACAAGAGGCCACGGGAGCGACGGGAAGCGGCTCCACAGCGGCAGCCCCAGGCAGCCCGGTCGGGCACGGCCCTTTCTGCTTGCAGGGGATGGGGGTTGAGGTTGGGGTTTTTTCTTTGCTTTCCATATTTGTCACTTGGCTGGAACTTCCTCCCCACACAAGCATTTCTGTTGGTGGTGGCAGTGCCGCCGATGGTTGCTACCCCGTGGCCGGCGGTCGCTACCCTTCGGCACGGCAACGCGCTGCCCCGTCTGCACAAGGTCAGTGGACCGGAGCCGACGGCTGGTGGAGGCCGTCCCGGGAGGGCCAGTGGGCCTGGCGAGGGGAGGGTGCTCACGGCAACACTTTGGCCACCAAAAAGGCTGGCTGTCCCCGCCACGGTGCGCGTCAGCACCTGAAGACAGGGCTGGCAGCGCCGCTGGCTGCTCCCACCGCTGCGTCCCACCATGGCGGGGGCTGCCGGGGACCGGGCCACCCTCCCGGAGCTCCCAAGCAGAGAGCAAGGACGAGGAGAGCGTGGGGGGCAGAGCGGGCCAGACGCAGGGAGTGTTTCAGAGAGGCCCTACCGTGAAGCTGGGGTTGCTGGGCTGGATGCGCAGCTCTGCCAGCACCCAGATGCCGTTGGTGAGCTTCAGCGACTGGTAGAGCATGTCCTGGCCCTCCACGTTCCTCTTGGCGATGGTGAAGATGTTGCTGCCCTGGAGCTTGCTGCTGACGGCGTCTGTGCGGGCAGAGACGTGGCTGCCCTTCAGAGTGGGGCAGCCCACGGGGGCTGGATGCTGCACAAGCAGCATCTCACCCTGGCAGGCAGGGGACAACCTGGCACCGTCCCAGCACACCTCAACTCAGAGGCCTTAAGGGCAAAGAGGAGCAAGAACTCAAGTGCCAAACAGGAGCGAGCTCCTTGGCTCTGCCTGCTGCCACCTCTGCACACACAGCCCTGGACCTTCCTGCCCCAAGTCCTGAGCTGGGGTGACTGTGAGTCTCATTTTGACCATGGTCCTGGTGGCTCAACAGCCCCGGGTGACGCTCTGCTGCCCCTGAGGACACGGAGCACACACGGAGCCTCTCCACCTCCGTCCAACACAGGGCGCTTCATGGTGCTCACAGCCTTGGCTGGGATAACTCGGATAACCCCTTGGTCACCCAGGGCAGCCCAAAGCCCCCGGACAAGCTGAGCTGGGCCCTTCCAAAGGGGCCGAACGCACCTGCATTGAGGGAACAGTCCTTGATCTGGAACTGGGCCTCGTTCTCGTTGGGAATGTCCTTCCACGTGGCCAGGAACATCTGCCGCTCTGCGGGAAGGGAAGGGAGCAGCGCAGTGAGAGCCAAAGCAGTCCCGAGCATGGGGCAAACGCAGAGGCCCGTGTCCCCATGCAGCCGGGAAAGGGAGGGCTCCACTCTCCTTGCCCTCCCCTCCAGCAGCCTCCCAGGATCAGCCTCACTCAGCGTTAGGAAACTGCCTGCTCTGCTGGCTTAGCAAGCTGAATTCGCTTCAAGAGGAAGCGCCAAAGGAAGCAACATAAGAGTGAAATGAGGGGACTTGGTGGCAACGAGCTCTTAGAAAGTGGCTCAGGGCACCTTCAGGTGGCCACAGCTTGGTCATGCTGGCCCTGGGCTGCCTGCACCAACCCAGCCTGCTCCGGCATCCTGGCGGGATCAGGCTCTCTCAGGCAGGGAAGGCAGCTGGGAGGCCACCGAGGCCGCGAAGGCACCTAGTGACGGGTGGCTAAAGTGCAGGACTCTGCGGCTGCTCCCACGCCCCCACTCACCCATCTTCCCGTCCTCCACGAAGAGGATGTGTAGCGGATACAGCGTGCTGAAGTAGAACACGTCAATGTTGTTTTTCACGGCGACCTAGGAGACCCAAACACCAGGACGTCAGCGCTTCCTCGCGCACGGGGCGGGCGGGCGATGCCCAGGCAAACGTTCCTGTCCTCCCGCAAAACCCCCATCCCCGTGGAGCTGGGCGTCTGCAACACGTCAACAAGGAGCTTCCGCTGTGGACAGAGCACTTCGCAGCAGAGCTCGATATCAAATTCACAGCCGACAGGAAAGGCAGGACGATGAGCTGAGCACTTTCTCCTGCTGGCTTCCTGCTGTCACAAATCCTCCCAGCTCCCCTTCGTTTGCTTTCCTCCCCGCACAGCCCCCCCCACAGCCCCGTGACACCCTTCTTGCCCAGGCTGCACTGACCCAAGTGTCCCCCCCAGCTGGTGTCTGGGCACAGAGGAGACCCCGGGGCCATGCCCTACCTGCAGGTTGTTCAGTGGGTCCATCTTCATGACAGAGCCGACTGTGTTCAGGGGCAGGGAGATCTCCACCGACTGGTTGGGGGCGAGAGGCGCGTGGACCTGCAGCGGAGCTGCCGGGGCTAGGCCAAAGCTGCGAGGACACCAGGGAGAGCCGGAATCAGGATGGTCAGCGGAGAATCAGGTAACCACAGGGAGAGAGAGCCTGACCCCACCCTGCCCGGAGGAACAGCCTCCTCAGCCAACTTCTTAGAGGCTCTGGTTTGATCATCACCGCCACAGCCATCAGCAAGAGAAGGATCATCACGAGAGGCTCCTCCCGGCCGCACACCCGCTCACAGCCCCTTCCTGCCGGCCCTCTGCCCCCGCCGCGGTTCCACGCGGACCCACTGGGCAGGGCCGCCCTCCCCGGGGACACTGCACACACCGGGCTGCCCAACGGCTGCCTCGGCTCTCCAGGCACTAAACCTCACGCTCGTCCCCGACAGCCTCACTTAAAACAGCAGAGGACTCTGCCGGGTGCTGCCAGGCTTTGCCACGGCCGCCCCGCAGAGCCGAAGCCCTGCGAGCAGCTCGGCCCGTCGCAGAGCGGAGCGGGGACAGCGCCGGCAGCCGCGACGCACCGGGGACCCTACCTGTTGCGGTTGAACTGGATGGCAAAGTCAGACATGACCTGCAGGGCCTTGTTTGTTAGCACGAGGTCCATGGAGATGGAGCCCACCTGGCGGCTGAACGTGCCAGAGATCTCCAGCCCCTTGGCCTTCATGGCAGGGAGCCAGACCTGCATTAAGGACACAAGAAATCCACGTGGCTTTACCCAATCTGAAACACGAGCTGCAGAGGAGCTGAACTGAGCAACTGGTTCACAGGGTTCCCGCACTCAAGGACATGGAAATCCCACAATGTTCCACTGCTCCAGACACCCTGGGATGTCAGAGCAAGCGCCCCCAGGATGCAGACTCCTGTGGGCAAAGCAGACAGGACCAGGTAGATGGCAGCACATCTATTACTTCCATCCCTCCCAAGAGCTCAGCCCAGGCACGTGCAAGGCCCTGGAGGCAGAGCAGGTGAGCGCGGCGGGAGGGACCTGCCTTCCAGTCCCTGCTGCAGTGTCCCCTCTGCTGCTGACCCTCTCCCAGCACGTGGGTGCAATGGGCTGGTTCCCACCAGCCGCATGGGGCCCCGGGGCTCTCTACCCTCCTCGGTGCCCCAGCTCCCGCCTTGGCCAGCAGCTTAGCTTCGGCTCGGCCTCCTGTCCCACTCACCGTTTTGGGTGCCACGTAGGACCCTGACAGGGCACCCACTCCTCCGGTGAGGTCAAAGAGGTCTCCGAGGCCGCCGCCGATGGGCGCCCCCAGGTTGGCGGGTGCTGCGGTGCTGGGCGCCGGCGCGAAGCTGCCTCCGCTGCCCATCTGTGGGAGACAAGGGAGCAAGTTAAGGGGGTCCCATGGGGCAGAGGCAAGCGAGGAGGAGGAGGAGGAAGAGCACACTCACGGCAGGGCTGCCTCCCACATCGCTCCTCAGCTGTGAGAGACAGAAAGGGAGAGGCGGTGAGCGCGGACCGGGCAGCACCCGGCGCGTCGTGGGGAGGGAGCCGCACGAAGCCCCCCTGGTCAGGGAGCCGAGGCCTGGGCTCGCCGGGGTTGCCCCGGGCGGCACCACAGGTCCTGCCGCGCGGGGGCATCGGCCCATCGAGCCCCTGCGTCACCCTGCTCTTCCCGGCGCTGCAGACGCCGCGTTGGGGGCGCACAGAGCAAGAGCAGAGAGAGGCCGGGAGCAAAAGTCCCCGGGAGGTTACGGGTGCCGCTCACACGCGGCGGCTCTCCGCCTCTCCCAGGGCGCCCGGGGCCAGCGGGAGGGGATGAGCTTTCCCTGCGGGAAGCACCGGGCTCCTGGGATGCCCCACACTGTCCCGGTGCTGCTCCGGACTCGGCCCCTGCTCTGAGGTTCGGGGCACCCAGGGGAGACAGGGCACAGGGAGGGCTGGCACGGGCGCCTGGGCTGCTCGAGGAAGCCAAGGAAAGGCTGATCCATACCCCTTCCGACTCGTCCCCCATCTCCAAGCGGAAGCAGGCAAGGTGGAGAGAAGAGCCAGCCGCATGCAGAGACGCAAGCCAGGAGAGGAGAGGCAAGGAAGGTAAGGAGAGAGAGAAAGGCAGGAGGGAAGAGACGTTAGTGCAGCGGTCCTGCCGGCCTGACCATCCACTGGTGTCTCACGTGGTGGCTCTGCCCCTCTGGGGCCAGCAGAGCCCGGGCAGGTCCCTGGGGACAGCACAGGCACGAGACTGTGGTGGCTCACATGGTACAAGTCATGGCCATGTCCCAGCCATGACGACAGGCCTGGGACAATGCAGCAGTGGCCCTTCCGAGGCCTAGAACTGTCCCCTCCTACCGGCTGGTCACCTGGGGACACAGCACCAGGGGCTCTGGCTGCGCAAAGCCGGTTGCTGCGGGCAGGGCAGCGGTGCCCGCGGGGCCACCTCTCGCTGCTGCTGCTGCGCTTGCGGGATGACAAGGAGCCACCCAGCTCTCCCAGTGCGGGAGGAGACCCCGTGCGGGCGGATCTTGGCCCAGCCCTGCGCTGCGGAGGAACATCGCTGCCAGGGCAGCAGATAGGCCCGAGAAAGGCATCGCTAATCCCTGCCCTTTCCAGCTGCCTCGTCCATCCGTCAGGATGAGCCGGCAGGTTGCGGAGCACTCTGCTCCCTTCGCTGCTAAAGGCAGGGACCAGCCCAGGTGTCTCTGCGGGGACAGGCCAGGCTCGGCCGCAGCGGCTGCGGGTGGCAGCCCCCAGCGCGACGCCCTGGCAGCCTGGCACGGGGACCCGTCGAGGCGGGAGCACACAGAGCCGCCACCTACCAGGCTGTCCAGGCCGCCGCCGAGGAGGTCCACGGCGCCCATCTGCACGGAGGAGGCGGCCATGGGCGGCCCGCTCACCGGCGGGCCCAGGTCCAGGTTGAGCAGGTCCCCCAGCAGGTCGCCCTGCGTGGGGATGACGGCCGGCTGCTCCGGCGCCGGGACACCCGCAGGGGCCACATCGGGGCTCTCCGCGCTCTCACTCCTAGAGAGAGGGACAGGAAAAAGAAGCGTGAAAAACGCGATGCCAAAAAGCTCTGCTGAGCCAACAGTCCCAACTGGAGGTGGGAGGGATGTGATTTGCCCAACTGAACACTCACAAAGATGTCCTGTCCCAGCAGTGATGATCCCAACATTCAAAACCCTCTCACAGAGATTCAGCTTCCATTTAAATCCAAAGTCACTGCAGAGGGCTTGCAAGCATGGTGCTTAACACAAACCAGCCCTGCTGCTACAGGGAGACCTTATTTGGGGATACAGGCATGAAGGAGAGCCCATTCCCAGGAGCCTTGCGGGGGGCTTTAACACCCGAGCATGGGTGACACCACTGAGACACCACGTCCCGCACGACAGGAGCTGCCAGAGCGTTTGTGATATCCACCATGGCTCAGTTCGACACAGGAAAAAGAGCCCTGTGATTCCAGAGAGCTGCATGTGCCGATACATAACGCCAACACCGACCAGCTCTGGCACAGAGGCCCAGCATGGAGCAGCAGTCCCACTTGGGCGAGCAAGCCCTGAGCTGCCCAGCTCCTCACAAACTCAACACAGGCCACAGAAACAGCCTGGGCAGGAGCGGGACAGAGGGGAGCAAGCAGAGACACTCACGAGCCTGTCCGTGGAGGCAAGCTCTTGTGCACAACCCCTCGGCTGCCCTCCACGAAGGCGCTCGGAGGCTTGTGGTAGACGGAGGCCAACGTGCCGATGTAGCAGATGAGCTCATCCAGCAGTGTGGGCTCGATCAGATCCGTCTCCTCGGAGATGAGGGGCTTCTCCGCCAGCACCACCTCCTTGGCAGCCACTGGGTCAGTGGAGAGCAGCCGCCAGTAGATGTAGCCGCGGTCCCGCAGGTCTGGGTTGTCCGAGTCCTGCAGGAAGCACGGTGGTTAGAGCCAGGGCAGGCAGGCAAGGAACGCTGCAGCAAACAGAGCACTTCAGAGTGTCTTTGGGCCACAAATATCTTGTGCCACCTAAGTCAGAGCGTTAGAAGGAAAATCTGGCCCATGTTGTGCCTCTGCTCTGCAGGGCTGCATGGGTACCCACGTTGTTACACTGGTGCTAGTAGGGAGATGGGGCACAACGATGCCCCGTGCTGCAGCAGACTCCCGTTTAGCCACCAGCATTTCCATCTAATGCTAATGGGCATGAGGAGACTCTCGTGACGGGCACTGCACTCCCACAACATTCCCGCTGCTTCAGGAGCGACAAGGCACTTCCAGGAGCGGGGTACGCACCTGCGTGGCCAGGCTCAGCACCTGCTGCACCAGCTCCTGCGTCTCCGTGGGCTTCTTCAGGAAGAGCTTCACGATAGCCGTGAGCAGCTGCAGCTGGACCTGCAGCAGAAACGCGACGTCGGGAAGGGAGGGGAGAACCCGCACAGCTTTGGCGGAGAAGCGCGGGAGCTTCCCCGCACGCGCAGCCTCTCTCGAGATCCGGCACAGGGTGACCCACTGGGCAGCGGTGACGCCACTCAGGGCTCTGGGGACGGCTCTCAGCCGAGTCTGAAGGTTCTTCGGAGCCGATGGCTGCGCTCGCAGCCTGCCGGAGCCGTGGGCTGGCAGAGGGCACTGGGTCAGATCCCGGGACTCCCCCAGTCCCAAGAAGATGAAGCTCAGAGCACCCTTCGAGTCACAGACAGGCAAGCGGGAACCATCCGGCTGTCCCCCTGGACCCGAGGCAGCGTAGGCGGGATCAGTGACTGTTATTCCAGGCCTTCCCTGTTCACTTGGCTGTGACTTAATTCCATGGTGTTTTATACAGCAGATAGAAATCACCACAGGTGACACTCAAAGTTGCCAAATGAAAACCTATGAAGCCACTTGTCCCACCTCAAGGAGGCGGCAATTGAAGCAGCAGAAGCTACGTCCCCATGACAGTGTCTTCACCCAAACTAGAAGAGGTCCCCAAAAACCTGGCGAGTTCCCTTCCTGCAGCTTGTGTGATGGAGAGGATGGAGGGAAGAGGTGCAGCCCCGTTCCTGCTCCTCAGGCCCTCACAGACCGGAGTCCCCAAAGGCTTCTCCTGTCCTGGCACAGAGGAATGGACCAAGCGACCAGCTGCTCCCTTCCAACTTTTAAGGGAGACACCAGCAACGTGGTACCTCATGGGACAAATATGTATGGTCTACAGCCAGGACCAACAGAGCACTCTTGTCCAAAAGCCTGCGAGAAACAACTGTCCTGAACTTGCTAGAGCAGATTGCTTTCTTCAAAGCATATTAGCACAAGCTTTTTTGTGGTTTCCTCCTCAAGAAAAGCCTCAGGTACACAAAAATATTCTCAGCCACAGGAGTGGGGGAAAGCCCCTTGTTCTGGACCAAGTCGCTGCCTTGACCAAGATGAGACAGGAACGACTTTGAAGGACCAAACCCTCAACTCACCCATGGCACAACCAACTGGGGTTACCAATGGATCAGGCCTCCCTTCACCCAGAGGAGCCGTCTCTCCAGGGACGGTGTCCCCATCCCTCCCTACCTGGGTGCTCTCGTCGTGGAAGCCCTCCAGGAAGCTCTCAAGGAGCTCATCAGCGTTGTCGATGCGCTCTGCGTACTCCCCCACGATCCAGATCATGGCAGCCCGGGCCTCGGGCTCGTCCAAGGAGTCCAGGTTCTCGCAGAGGGTGGCAATCACGCTCTCGTACCTTCAAAAACATGGCCCACGCTCACCAAATAAAGAGAAGGAGCCCAGGCCCAACCTGGCCAGGCTCTCTGATACCCCCGGCAGCCTGGGAGCCAGGGCATCGCCAAGGGTGCCAGCGCTCCCAGCTCGCTCGTGCTGCTCTCAGGGAGGGATCCAGCCACCGGCTGGTCCCCAGTGCTGGCACTGTCCACGCTGACCCCTCCAAGCCCCCAGGTATGTGGGGCACGTGCCCCTGCTCGCCCTGCCCTCTGCAGAATCCACCTCTCAGCCCGTCTCCATCTTCGCTCCAGCTCCGCAGCAGCCCTGAGATACTGGAGATTTGCACCGACTTCCTGTTCGTTACTAATTCTGTTCATTAGTAACTATTATTGCTATTAGTTCATTACTTCCTGGACATGACAGTCGCCCACTTGTGATGGATCAGCCTGAGGTCTCCCCTCGCTTCCAGCTACCCTTGCACATTGGACAGGAGGATTTTGGAGCTACTGCAATCAAAAACCCATCCAGCTTCTTCCCCAGAGGCCACATGAGATTATTCTACCCCCATCTCAGGCAGCTCCATAGTCCTTGCACTGATGCTACCACCAGGACCACCGAATTAAGAGCCAGAGATGGTTGATGTCAATGTGAGCAGCCTCAAGGTCTCTGCCAGCTTTTGCCTAGCCAACGCAACTCAGGACACGGTCTAGGCTGTGCAAGGCTCTCCTGTCCCCATGTTAATGCCTGGAGACACGTTAGCTCATTAGCACAACTCAGAGCAGATTTCCCACGTGTCCTCTCCCTGGCCTGCGAGGACATGGGCAGCCAGGAAAAGATGCACAGCTGATTTCTGACGAAGCCCGCTGCAACCCGGGGCTCCAGGCAGCTTCAACACGGGCTGCCAGGCAGGAGGGAGCAGCAGCCCAGCCCTCCACCAGCCCTCAGCCTCTCCAGGGCTCCATTCACACGGATGGGCACCAAGCGTGGCCGGTGCCGCCCGGGGAGCACTCGCCCCGCGCGCCGAACCACGTACTTGTTGGGATACTTGCGGAAGATGTCCTTGATGACCACGATGGCCTCCTGCACCACGTAGTTGACTTTGGTCTGGATGAGGTCCAGCAGGGTGCTGACACAGCGCTCAGCCGATTGCTGTTGGGGGACGCGGTCAAATGCTGGGGCTCTCACGTGTCCCCCTCGGAAGCCCCCGCCGCCCTCCTCACATCCCCTCCTTGCTGCAGTCTGTTCCCCCCATCCCTCCCAAATCCCAACGGAGGGTGCGCAAGCACAGCCTCCCATTCCCGCTCCTCAAAGCTGGGCCGGGGTCACCCCATCCCTCCCGCAGGATCCAAGTGCCTGCTCCAAGGGCCGGGAGTGATCCAGGGTCTCTCCCTGACTTTCTGAGAGAGGAGACTCCTAAACTTTGCCTTAGCTTGGATCTTTACAGCCACACTCCTCAGGGTTAACAGCAAGGAGAAAGCAGAGCTAAGGAGAATGTCATGGTGATAAATCCTGCTGGAAGAGGCTGGCTGGCAGACCGGAGGGATTGGTTTAGCAGCAGCAAGCCGGGCCAGCTCAGCTCCCTGGTGGGAGCTGAAAAGAAACACGCTGGCCCCAGCGCGTCTCCTCCTCCATCTCTCCGAGCTGCCTTGCTGCTGTTAAGGTGCTTTTGTCATGCAATTGCGATGCTCTGCATTAATCCAATATAAAATTGGCTGGCTCGAACCCACCTGACCTTGTCTCTAAGCACGGCTCTTCACCAGCCACACAGAGCCAGGGCAAAGCGCAGCAGGAACTGCAGAAACGTCTTGAGTAATCCCTTCCCCCAAATTACCTCTGAGTGGATGCAACCCCCTCCCGTCCCCTTTGCTAAGGGATTAACTCGCTCCCAGCACTCCCGCAGTCTCCATACAGGACACTTGTATAATCTGCTTCCTAAACACGTTAAGGCACATTTGGCAGCCCAGTCTGTTGTGAGCAGCCAAACACGGTGTGCGCAGGGATCCTGAAAAGGCTTCCATAGCAAATGGCAAGGGGGAAAAAGCTCCCTGGGAGCGCCCGTGATGGGCGGCCTTGCCCAGCCACAGCTGCCAGCAGCAGCACAAGGGGACATGGAGGCGCCTGCTGCTCTCCCCAGCCAGCTCAAGCTACACCCGAGCTTTGTGACCAGCTCTGCTCTCCCGGCCCGCTGACCCGTGCCAGCACTCACCTCGACCTTGATGGCGCAGCGGCCGATGGCTCGAACCGCCTTCCTCACAAAGTCCACGTCCACCTCCGTGGCATATTCCTTCAGCTCCGCGAGCACCTGCCAAGAAGACGGCACAGTGAGAGCGCCGCTCCCAAAGTCTCGGATGGACGGATCAAAAGGAAAACACTGCAGCGTGCTCCCTAACACTCAGCACCACGGGCCAGTGACCACAGCAGATTGGGTGATACGGCCAATGCCTTAATGTTCTGCAAAGACACAGGCTATGTTCACGTCTGTAACTTAATTCAGTGCCTGTAAGCACCAGTTCAGATCTTGCTTGATAATCGGGGCAGAAGTAGCCCCCTAGACACCCCTCCCTTGTCACTGCCAGGTCTTTCTGCAGTTCTGCGCCAGTTTTCCCAGGGAAACACAGTGCAGAACTCCCCTGCGTGCCCTCCTTGGTGCCCACCCAGCCAGCCGAGGCGGCACACGGCTGTCCAACCTGGGCTATGTTGGCCTGGGAGGCCAAGCGGATCATGATGTCCAGCTTCTCCAGTTTGACATAGATGGGATCGTTGTACTTCACAAAAAACACCTTCATCTCGTGCTTCAGGATCTCAGGCCTGGAGGACAACAAGGGGCAGGAATTAAGGGACACTCATAACCTTCACTTTGACCACAGAAAGCAACAGCAAAAAGCCTCCGGAAGCCACGGATTTCTGCAGAGCTTTCAGGATACGGAGAGGAGTATCATATGATTCCTCTTGTGGCAAAACTGTCTGCGAGACCTGACCGCTGCTCCCACATCCAGGGTGTTCTGCAGGCAGAGGCCAGGCTGAGCCGAGCACGAGCAGCCCCAGGAAACCCCGCAGCGCCAGGCCAGCAGGACGGGGCTCCTAGGCCGTGGGCGCAGGAAGGTTTCTGGGGCTGTTCAGTGCCAAGCAACCCGAGATCCGTGCTTATTCCCCCAGGAAGCACTCCCTCGGCTCCCCTTTGCTGATGCACAGGGAACAGAGGGCAGCCTGGCTGCCAACTAAGAACACATGCGAGACAACAGGGGCCGATCGTCTTGCCAAGGTCGCGAGGGACATCTTGGGGCTGCAAATCCCGATCCCTCGGGAGGAAACCAGGCCTTTCACATCAAAGCATCCTCCTTGGACAGCTTGAAAAGGGACAGGCTTTGCCCAACCCCAAGGAGGCAGCCGGTTGCTCCCGTTCCCCCTCGCAGGGACGCTAATTGCTTTTCACTCCTCCCAGAAGCTGCTGCTATTTTTATTAGCCCACAGCGGTGGTAACTGGTAGGAGAGCGAGTCAGCTGCCCGCAGAGCAGCTCTCCCGCAGGCTGCAGCGCTCTGGGCACGTGCGCGGGGCCTCACGCACCTCCCAGCCACGGCAAGGGGACACAGGGACCTTTCGGCACATGCTCATTTGAGAAGGACGACTGCACAGAAACAACCCAGCAGAAATAGCCCTGCTTCACCATGCATCTCACTAGATGTGTAACGATGAAACCAAGGTCTCAGCTAGTCGCCATTCCGCCTGCCGCTCCCTGCCCAGTCCCTCTCCTGATTCTCTAGGCTAATTCTTGAGTTTTACTACTAGAGAAGAGATAAAACCCACAGAAAAGGGTGTCAACCAGCCCTGACACTACCGCAGTCACCAGGTTGGCAGCAAGAGGAAGTCACATTGGGCCCCTGTCCTGCCCTGCCAGGGCTCTCACCTCTTCTGCACGATGAGGTTGATGTTGCGGAGAGCCACGTACTGCAGCTCCGGCTCCGCGGAGAGCAGCGTGACCAGCGGCGGTGCTAGCTTCTTCAGCAGCGTGCCATAGTAATCCAGGTCCTTCGACAGCATCTCCATGAACTTCATGAGCACCTTCACGGCTGACAGCACCACCGCGGAGTTGGCGTGGGACAGCCGGGGCGTCACCCGCTCGCAAATGCTGCGGACGTCAGGAGGGGACACAAAGAGAAAGGTCACCAAAGCCAGACTTCCTAATTAAGGTACAATATTACTGCTAACACCACTCAGAAATGAGGCACTAGGAGCAGGACAGGTGCCCACCACATTAGCACCATCCCAAGGGATGTTTCTCCAGCTTAGACTCCTCCAATGATGATTATTTCCCAGCCTGCCTAGAACCCAATTCCAGCGACTCCCCTTCAGAGCTCTCCAGGGCCCAGCCTGCTCCTCCCAGCACCATCACATTTTAAGGCAGCTGGAAAGGTGCCAGCAAGGGGACAGCAATCCCTGGGTGACTGCAGCAGCTCCCAGGTGGCAACGCCTGCTCACGGGTCAGTGGCCCAATGCACATGTCTGCTGCTCCGCCAACGGGAGCAGAAAGCCAAGTGTTAATGAGCAGTTTGGAAGGAAGCGTAAAGCCCTGCCAGGACACGGCGCTGGAAGCAAGCGGCCCTTCCACGCAATGCCTGCCTGTTCCCTTCCCTTTCCAAACCTGCTCCAGCCGGGTCCTGGCAGCACCCAGAGCCTGCCTCACCTCTGCGCTTCCCGGTCATCCTTGGGCATGTAGTTTGCCAGACAGTCCAGGATGAAGATCTGGCCCCACTCGGTGCATTCGTTCAGGGCCGTGAGCAGCTTGTTGATGGACTGGGGGTTCAGGTCCAGGAGGTTGCTGCTTGGGTGGGACTCTGCTATTTCCGAGAGCGCAGCGACTGCATTGGCCACCACCTGCCAGAGGGGACCAGACACGCGTTACGGGACAAGGAAAAGAGCGGATCGACATCCTGCAGGGAAGCGGGCGCAAGCGGACACGCCGCATCCTTGATGCCAGCCTCCCGCTCGGACACACTCCCATCTCGGTGACATCTGGGCACCAGGCCCTGCAGCCACCACTGCCCCACGGCCCCACGTGGCATCGCCTCCAATGGGAGCACGTGGCCCCAGGAGGCCGCCCGGCCCCACGTCTGGTATGACGGAGCCCAGTTTGCAGACTGGGAAAAGGAGCCCCAGCAGCAGAGCCCAGGCCCGATGCCAAGGGGAGCACAGTAGGCACATCCCAACAGACGTTCCCATGCTCCATGGGCAAGAGCCTCTGCCCCAAGCTTATCCCTTGCACTGCTGACTGAAACACAGAGGGAAGAGTGGGATAAAGTGATTCCCGATGGCACGGCTATGTCCCGACTAGCTCCAGGCAAACAGGGATCAACAGCTCAAAGGAGCTGAGCTTTCAAAAAAACAGGCTTTAGGTCAACTGGACATGTCCCATGCTTGGAAAACCTCTCAGGATATCTGGGAATGATGGGGGACAATAACAGTGCTCCAAGGCAGTGGAGACACTATCCACTTCAACTGGGCTGCACTGGGAATAACATTCCAGAGGAAGAGCGAGCCCCTCCAGCTGCTCCTAGTGCAGCCCTGGCTGTGCTGCTGCCCCCAGCTCCGAGCAGCCTTCGCTGCCGGCCCCCAGGCAGCAGCAGAGCCCCGAGTCCCTCTGCGTGGGCCAGGCAGCCCGGCCACCCCCGGGCACAGCAAGCGCGGCGGGACGGGGGCGCCCGCGGCAGGAGGGAGGCAGGTCTGCGTCTGCCCGGCAGCCTCAGAAGGAGCCGCAGCAGCATTTTCACTCCCACGGTTTCGTATCGGAGCCGTCACACAGCTCCCGTGACCGTGATTCATCCCCTGGAGGGCAGCGCCGCGGATGCTGCCCACGAGCAGCGGCAGGCGCAGGGCTGCACTCCAGCAGCTCTTGCCCAGCTCTTTGCACAGACAAATCCCAAGACCCTTCTGTCCTGTCCCTGCATCCGCTCGGGACAGCGGCAGGTTCCCATCGTTACCTGCCGCTGCTCCTGGTGTTGCTCTTTTCCTGGCTGCTCTCTTATGAGAGATGCAGTAACTGCTCCATCTGCCTGTCCCCAGGCCCCTGTGACCACCCTACTGCCTTCCCCCAGCAGCCCCAGGCCCGCTGGGCTCACAGCGAGGCCCAGGAGCACCTGTGTCCCCAGGCTGACGGCTGCTCCCTTGTCACTTTGTCCCCCAGTGCCAGGAGCAGGACACGCAGCATCCCCAGCCACCAGCTGTCCCCTGCTCTGGGTAAGCAGCACAGCCAACGGGAACGGAGCTCAAAGGGAACACAACACCACATTTGGGAGAGGCTGGATGAGGGGAGGTACAGGGCAAGGGAAACAACCGGCAGCAGTTGGCAACAGCCATCGTGAGACAGCCCATTAAGACAGTGAAGAACTGAAAAACGGGCAAGGGAAACAGCATGCAGAGATGAACGAATGAAGGAGGGCATTTATTGCCACTGGGATAAGAATAGAGGATGAGGAAGGCAAAAAGGCAATCACCATGGGGTTGGAGTCCGAGATGAGGTCCTTGAGGGTATCTAGGAAGCCCTGGTCCTCCACCAGCTGGGCGTTGATGTCGTGGAGCTTGGCCACGCAGACGGCCGCCGTCTTGCGCACGTAAGGGTCCTCATCCTTGAGGCACTTCCGCAGGGGCTCACACAGATACTCCGTTATCTTGTCCACCCGGATGCAGCCCATGGTCCGCACGGCCAGAGCCCGGATCAGAGGGTTTGGATCCTCACAGTCCTACAGGAAAGAGAGGTCAGATATCCAAGGCCACTAGTCTTTGGATCAGACTTCAGAGGTGGCTTCAGGAACTAAATTCTTACTTGACTACCTAAAGTCTAGAGGTTTTAACCCTCATTCTTCAGGAAACCCAAGAGTGCTTCAACACAGAAGAAAGGTCTGAGATCTGGGGTGCTCAGAGTTTTAACACCACCATCTCTCACTCCAGACACACCTCCAGCAATCAGGTGTCATCACACCAAGAAGTCAAATTCATGTGCCAAGCGGCAAAGCCACCACCTGACCCAGGAAATGCATCTACAAGGTTTGCTGCCTTTAAAAAAAAAAAGAAAAAAAAGAAAAAGAAAAGTCTCTCAGAGTCCATATTCCCCCCAAAGCCCTCCAAACCTCTTACCAAAATGATCTGGCCACATCTTGGCTCCTAGCAAACATGCTCTTTGGCATCTGATTCCTAGAAGGAGACCACAAGGGCCTTCCCGGTTCCGAAGACTCAGAGAGCAAGTTCACATGAAATGAGTCCCTAAAAGCTCATAGGAACTGCCCACAACTGAAGCTACCACTGAGAGAGCACGGAACACGGTACTGCTGCCAGGAACAGGCTTTTCTCCTGATTTTCTCCTGCACTACTGGCTGAATTTGTTCTCTTATCTAGTGCTAAGGGAACCCTTAGTGCAGAACAAGATTTGGAAACCTGCCCTCCCTCTCTTCTTTGCAGCTGGGTAAGCAGCAACCCGGCATGGGCAGCCTCCTATGAAAGCCCAGGGGAAGGCAGGGAATGGAGGGCAAAGTCAGGGCAAGGATTCTGCCACAGAAAGGACCCCTCGCTGGTTCAGAGTTTAGTTCTTTGACAGAGAAACAAGAGGACTCCAGGCCTAAGGAAAGGAGATTCCCAGCTCCCTTTTCTCCTAGCAGAGAAGCTCTGAATCCTCAAAGGTGAGAGCAACAGAGGGTTTCAGAAGAGATGCACGTGGCAGGCAGAGCGGATCGTGTCAGGGACACGCAGCTTCCCCCCCTCACCTTCACAAACGTGTTCACTGCCATGATGGCCATATCTGGCTGGCTCTTGGCGTAGTTCATCAGGTAGAGGTAGACCAGCTTCTTCAGCTCGAGGTTATCCGTCTGCATGCAGTTCACCACGTCCGGGAAGAGAGCACTGGAATGCAGAACAGCTCCATGAACACGGCCACGCTGCGAGCAGGGCAAGATGCCACCCCTGTGTGATCATCTGCCACTTCCACAGTCTCATGGGGGCTCAATACATCCCTGGAGCCAGGAGGCCCCAAGTCCTCACATAAGCTGAGCCTACTCCTCAGTGACTTTATAGACGGGACTAAATAAGCCATCCCACCCCTGTTTTTCTTCATGGATCTCTATCAACTCCAAGCAGTCCCTAATGGACATCACTTGGTGTAGAGAGCATTGTTCAAACCTGGTTAATGGAAAAAGGACATAGCCAGGCAGAGCTGATACGGAGGGCTTAAGTAAGACAAAGGACAGAGTTTCCTTGAGATAAAGAAGTTGATGCAGCTGCACAAAACAAAGGCAAACAGGAACCGGTTTGATACCGGAAGAATGAAGAAGCTGCTTGCTTCTCTACTGTAATCTGGGCTGGCCAGACAGAAGTTATCTTCAACCAATCGTGAGCTCAAGCTTTGTAATATGCATGAGGTTAATTAAGAAATGTATAAAAAGCAAGCTAAAACGACTAATAAACGAGTCTTGTTGATGACCAACTGGTGTCAGCAGTCTCCCTTTCTCCTACAACTTGGGCTCTCCCAGACCATTCCCACAGAGCTCTGCTGTATCCCAGCTCCACATGCAAGTTTCCCCTTGGATTGGGAGCAGGTGCCACATTAACCAGCCATCACCAGATGTGCAGAAAGGCTCCAGTGACTGCGCTGCTGCCAGAGCCCTCAGCTATGAGCATGAGTCACTCTGCGTGCTCGCTCCCTGAGCACAGACCCACCAAAACGGCCTTACGCTTTTGCAGACATTAAATCCTGCCTGCTGCAAACTGCTAAGCAGCCACGCCGCATCCTACGGTCTCGGAGAATTTAATCCTAAGGGCCCAGCATAATGAATAGCCTCACTGCCCAAGGGAATGATACTCCAGAAGGGAGCTGCAGAGCCATAATGCTGCCTGTGCAGAGCTTGGAGTCTTCCCCTCTCTAAACCTGTCCTCAGTGAGTGAGAATTAACAACCCTAAGGCTGCAGATGCCAGATAAGCTATTTTGCAGTGGAAGACAAAGACAGACCAATTAGACTGTTAAACCACCCCAGGACACGCCGCCCCAGCCGAGGGCTAACACAGAAGTTATCCCACGCTGACAGATGTCTTTTTTTCCCCCAGCAGCTTCTCTGGGAGCACAAAACCAGCTGGAACTTACAGGCCAGCTCCAGGGGACGGCAGCCCGTGCTGCAGGACAGGCTCCCTGCGAGCAGAGCCAGCCCCCGCCGCTGCTCTCAGCCCAGCCCAAAACTTCCCCCTTCGGGACCCCTTCACCTTCCTCCATCAGCACCCTGGGAGCAAGGGATGGGATCCCTTGATTCTGCAAATATAGGGCCCAGATCATAATTTTGCCCCACCTAAACCTCAAATGCCCCTTTAAAAGCCAAAAGTCTGTGTCTGTGTGACCAGCTGCAGCAAGGGAAGGGCAGGAGACAAAAGGGAGGCAGGGAAAGACCCATCTGCCCCTCTGCCAGGCCGATGAAATAGGGGGAGAAGCAGCTGCCTAATCCCTCGGACTGCGCTCACCGCAAAAGGATTACTGACCCCGAGGCACAGGCATCAGCCCCCTGCCAAAACGGCTCCTGGAGGCCTTTGCTTCTCCTTCCCGCAAGGCAGCACTCGAAGGAAGCGGCAAGAACCCCAACACACTCACCTGGCAGCTGGACCAGCCCTCTGCCAGCCACGTTACTACCAGGGCCGGGCGAGCACCACCGCGCCCGGCGGCTGCTCTCGGACAAAACGTTTTGGTGGCCACAGCAGGTACGATGGTGGCCACGGGCTAGCCCGGTCCCGGCCCAAGAGCAGTTTGGGGTGAGACAAAGCAGGCCCGACCACCCCAAAACAAGGGCTGCAAACAGGGGCTCCCGCCCCAGTGACTGCTTGGCTGCGCTCCAGGAGCTGCCGCTCCGCTTGCTCGGAGCGTGTCCGGAGCCTGGCCGTGCAGTCCAGGTGCTCCCAGGGTCCAACCCACCTGACGTCTTTGCCGACGGTCATGGACGCTATCACCTTCTTCACGGCCTCTTTCTTCTTCTCCTTCTTGTCGCTGTTCAGCTCCGCCTTCAGCTCAAATATCTCCCCTGGAGGAAAGAAGGAAGCTCGGGCTCGGCCGGGGGACGCAGTGTCCTGCTCATAGCACCCACCTCGCCACCCCAGCGGGGACATGTCCCAGCTCCGAGCCCGTTCCTGGGACACACTGCAGAGCAGGGAACAAGGGCTGGACCCGAGAGGGGCTCACCCGTCTCGCAGCCGCGGGGCTGGCAGCAGAAGGGAGATTTAACCTCGCAAATGTCCCCCCAGCAGCGAGGGCGACTCCAGGGGCCTCGGCTTTTTCTCCACAGAAATGGAAACGGCAGCACCCAGGGGGAGCGGAAAACAGGCTGCTGCTTCCCTGGCGCTTCTGATGGCTCTCCAGGGCCAGGAGGAGCTCAGAGGCCTCCATGGACAGGGATTTCAGCAGCACAGGGACACCCCCATCCTCCAAAGGGGGGGGAAAGGCAGACAAGGAGCCCCATGAGAGCCAGGCCACTGCTCTCTGTGCAACCGGCAGCAGCCGGCACAGGCATGAGCTGCCTTTCCTGACAGCGCTCAACCAGCGAGGGGCATCGCGGCCCACGGTCCCTCCTGCCCTCAGGCAGCTGCTGCAACAACTTGGGATGAACATCCGGAGCACGAGGGCCTCTGCTCCAGCAGGGCTCCCTTGCCCACGGAGCGGCCACGCGTGCAGCGCGGTGCTGCCCTGAGCTGCTAAAGCCGATCACGGCGCCGCTCGAGGGCTTGTGCGGGCTCACGCGGCGGCCAGCGAGCCCAGCGGGACGGCCTCAAGGCCCCCGTGGCTCCAGCACCCGCCGTCGGGCTTCTTTGCACTTAAGGAAAGGGCCGTGCTGCCCCTGTGCCCTGCACGTCACCTTTCTTGGTGGTGGTGAAGTACTTGGAGTCCGTCATGGTGGCGTCCGGCCTGCAGCGCGTCCCTGGCGGGAGAGGCACGAGAGGGCGTCAGCGTCAGGCAATCCTCCTCCTGCTCAAGTCACCGGGGAGGAAAACCTCTGAGAAGGAAAAGCAGGGGGGAAATAACATGAATTCTGGGGGGAAAAAGGCACAAGGGCGACAAACCCGGAGACAGCCACAGCCAAGAGCGCAAACGACAGCGCCCCAGCAAACGCCTGGCAAAGCCACCCGGGCCCTTCTCTCCAGCGACCAGTTCTCCAGTGCTGCTCCTTTAAATGGAAAGGGCAGATATTACATAATCCTGAGGGTCTGGGGTGGATTTAGAGCCGGGCGGATGCACAAGCAGCCGAGGGCCCTTTATAAAGAGCAGCGGGAAGGCTCCGATACATCTCTTACAGCTCCTTCCTCCCTTCTCTCTTTGGCAGCGGCAATAAAATAACGGGACAAGCAGCCACGAAGTCCTGCAGCAGGAGCCCAAACGCGGGTTATGCAAAGCCAAATGTGCCCCAAAGAGCCCCGATTTAGAACAGAACTGAGCGACTTTAGGCATGGGGAGACCCTCATGCAGCTGCACGGCTACAACACGAGAGAAGTGGCCGGAAATCCAAGCTCGCTGCGCAGCCCAGAGGAGCCCAAGCCAGGTACCAGATACCTGGGACAGAGAGAAATAAATGGGGGCAAAATCGGGCCGAGGCCGCAGGACTAGCCCGCAAAGCCGCCGGCTTCGCTCCGAAGCACACGTGGAGGCTGTGGCACCGTGATGCTCCTCCCCGCACGAGCAGGATTCACTGCAACAGCTCCGGTTTTCCGGTTATCCAGAGCCGGGGCCTGCGGATAACCCCGACAGCGGCGGTTTCAGGTTGTCTTCGCTGAACACCGGGCGAGGGAAGCAGCAGCGGGAAGCTCCCGACGGTGGGGCCAGGAACGGAGGCGCTGGAGCTCCGGGGCAGCCGACCCAAATGCAGGCCCGGAGCGCTAGCACATCCCTCCCAGCTGCACCTCCCACTACCTCCAGCCCCCGCCTAGCAGGGAATAACGCGGTTTGGATGCTGGGAAAGGGAGCGGATAGGCCTTTAGGGAGGCAATGGGAAGCCCCAAGCAGCTCCCCGGGCAGCACAAGGAGTTTTTCCCTATGTGGAAGCTGGTTGCTCCCAACTGGACAGCGCCGAGGAGGAAGCGGCTCAAGGATGGGGGCACAGATTCCTACATATCTGTACAGCTGGAATAGGAAATGGCTCCCGGACGGGCTATCGGTTGTTTCACTGCCAGGTCCCTCTTCCAGAGGGCAGAAGGAAGGAAAAACCCTGTTTGCTGCTCACGGCTGCTCTGCCTTCCCCTGCGCTCACAGCGTCGGGCAGGGGTGGGAATGCTCGGAGTGGGGAACAGGAATGGTAAAAGCTGCTCCCCAAAGCTCCGGGAAGAGCCAAGGCTCCTTGTCCTTTGCATTCAGCTGTGCTTGCTGAAATGCTTCCCTAGCCTGGGAGCAGGACTCAATCCGTGGAAAGGGCTAATTCCCACTTTCAGGCTGAAACCTGGGCCCATTCAGGCAGAGGCAGGGGCTGCCTCGCACTCAAGGAAGGGACGAAAACAGCTGGGGAAGGAGGTTCTTCTCCATAAAGAATAAGTTCTGGATGGGAAGAGGGAAATGAAGACTTCCAGCAGAAGAAGCTCCAGGATTCACTTTGGAGGGACAATCAAGACCTGGTACTGCATGAAGTCACTTCCCAAGCAGAAAAACAAAAGGCAGAGACCCCGTTTCTGTGCAAACCAGGAAAGAGGGGATGGGAGCTGCCAGTGCCGACCCCCTTCACAGCCTCTGCCACAAGCGTGTCAGTGTGACATTAAACCCAGAGCACAACCGGCTGCAGTGAAAGAGGCCTGGGGCTGCCCCAGGCGCCCGAGGCTGAGGGACAGGCAGAAAACTAACGTAGGGCACCAAAACCCACGGAACGGCCCGCGTAAAGCCCGAGGCCGCGGAGACGGGTGGCAGCACAGGTCGCCCCCCTGCCCACGGCTGCAGCTCCCCGCGCTCCGGCAGCTCCCGCTTGGGCTTTCCCAGGCTTCTCCCGCCAGGAAGGGGCCTCTCTCCCTGAGAACAAGGAGGCTAAGGTGCCCTAATGCCCAACACAGTGCAAGGCCGGTGTCCCCAAACCCGTCCATTTGGGCGTCCCCAGATCCGTGCGTTCAGGGGTCCCCAAACCCGTGCGCTTGGGCGTTCCCAAGCCCGTGCGTTCGGCAGAACCCAGACCCGTCCGTTCGGGGGTCCCCAAGCCCGGGCCGCCCCCGGGCGCGCTCCAAGCCCGCCGTAACTCTGGGCCTCGGCCGAACTGAGACCCCAGCGCGCGGCCTGAGGCAGCGGCAGGAGCGGCACCTGCCCCGGGCGACAGCGGCCACCGCGGCGGGACAACCGGGCAGGGTGGCCCCGCGCCGGGGAGGCGGCCGCCCCCGGGACGCGCGGGGAGCCGGGCGCGCAGCCGGGCCGGGGCGTCCCGGGGCTGCGGTCGCGGTCGCGGTCCCGGTCCCGGTCCCGGTCCCGGTCCCGGTCCCGACCCTACCTCCCACCGCCGCCTGCTGCCACCGGCCCGCGGAAGTGAGCGCCGACCGCGGCTGCGCTTCCGGGGCGCGGGGCGGGGCCGCGACCGAGGGCGGGGCCTAGCGGGATGGGGCGGGGTCCGAGAATGGGGCGGGGTCAGAGGAGGGGGCGGGGTCAGAGGAGGGGAGGGAGCGCGCAGGGCTGGAGAGCTCTGAGCCCGTGAGGGGAAACGGGGACAGGGGGCACGGGGACACACGGACAGGGGACACAGGGACACATGGACAAAGGATATGGGGACACAGGACATGAGGACATAGGACACGGGAACACAAGGACACAGGACACGGGGACACACGGATAGGGCACATGGGGATACATGGACACACGACATGGGGACACGCGGACAGGGGAAACAGGACACGGGGACACACAGACAGGGGACATGGGGACACATGGATACAGGACACAGGAACACATCCAGCAGCTCCGGGCCTCTCCTGGAGCTCCCCCCCCCCGCCACTGGGTGTGACACAGGGTGGCCAGCAAGAACCCCTGGGCATGGACGTGGGAACCCCTATGGGGACACTGCAGCCACCCCCTGTGACCTGCCACCTCCTGCACACTAGGCATCGAGTTGGTGGCACCCAGCACTGCCCACCTATCACCTCCGCAGGGGTCCCTGGTCCACCCCATGTCACTGGCACCTCTGACACTGGCACTGTGCCAGTGACAAGGAGGCCACCAAAGCTTTCCCGGGAGCCCCCTGAATGGTCCCCAAGGACACGTAAAGCAGCATGGGAGCCTCTGGGTACCCCGACCTGAGCAGGGGCCTTTGTCCTCCCAGGGACTCATGTGTGGCATGATGTGACATTGCAGCATGATGTGACATGCTATGATATGACCTAATGTGACATGGCACAATAGAGTATGGCACGGCATGACATGGGATGCTGTGACATGGCATGATGTGACATGGAATAAGCTGCTGTGGCATGGTGTCACACTTGTGACATGTGTGATATGACCTAACATGTTACGGCATGGCGTGACATGATGTGACATGGAATGACCCAGTATGACATGATATACCATGACGTGCTGAGATGTGTCATGATGGGGCATGGCATGGCAAGGCATGATGTGGCGCTGTGTGGCCTGGCATGACATGACACAATGCAGCATGATGTGGCGTGACAGAATATGACATGGGGTAATGTGTCATGACGCAACACGTGACTTTTGGCTGCACAGGGCAAGGTGGTCGCTCTGCCTCCTGCTGCCCAGACACCATGGGTGAGGGGCTCTGAGCTGCCATGGCGGGGCCAAACCCTCAACAGAGAAGCCAAAAAAATGCCACCACGAAACAGGGAGATTTCGGCACCCAGCAGAGACCCAACAAACTCGCTTCACCCAAGCCACAGCCAGCCGTCCCCGGGAAGCGAAGCAGCCGCGAATGCTCCTGAAATACCTCATCGGGTTGAAAAAAAAAAAAAAAAAAAAAAAAACCCTCGCCGAGCTGCTCTGCGCCCACTGCCGGCCGCCCGGGGACGCGAGTTTGCAGGGTCTCTGCTGCCCGCAGGGCTCTGCCCAGCCGCCCGGGCGGGGGGGCGCGATGCGGGGCGGCCCGGGTGTTGCCGCGGCAGCAGCTCCCGCTCCCCGCAGCGCCGCCGGCGCCTCCCCGTCCCGGGTGACCCGGGGACTTGGGAAGGTCGCCGGGAGCAGCGCGGCGGCCCCGAGCCAAGACGGGGGCGGTTTCGGCGCCGGGGATTAGCGGATGCTCCGAGGAGCGCGACCCCGCCGGGCACCGGGCGCCGGGCACTGCCGGGGGGTGTCTGCAAAGAGCCCGGGGCGGGGGTCGGGCTGCAAACGGGCGTCCCAAGGGGGCAGGGAGCCCGCGGCCGCCGCGTGCATCGGCGGGGAGCGGCCGCGGCGCCTCTGCGGACACGTCCCGCCGCATCCCGACACATCCCGCCGCATCCCTCTGCATCCCGTCCCCCGGCATCCAGCCCGGTGCTGCGGCACCTCTCCCCTGCCAGCCACGCCGGCAGCGATTTAAATCCAACCCGCCCGCGCCGAGTCCCGAGGTGACACGTCCCGCTGAGCGGCCAAACATTGTCCGGGGGCCGCCGGTGCTGGGGGAGACCCGCTGCCACTGGCCGCAGGCTCGAGGCAGTGGGGGGCGATGCGCCAGCGCAGGCAGGTCTGCAGGGGTCGGGAAAGGGAGGGAGTGGAGCCACCCCCTCGCCAGCCCCCATCGTCCCCAAAGTCCCATTGATCCCCACCTGCCACCCCGATGGCCAGCAGTGCCCAGGGCAAATGAGGAGGGGACACAGGGGAAAAGAGACCTCTTTGGGCAGCCCCAAGCAAGGAGCTCACATGGGTTCTAGCTGCCGGTTGGGTTGTGG
>NW_028290023.1:0-36984 GCF_059628265.1 Tinamus guttatus
GCAGGACTGGTGATGGGGTGGCATGGGACTGGGCGAGGACGAGGTCAGGGAGCCAGGGAAGGTGGTGCATGGCACCCAGGCATGGGAACTGGGTAGGCATGTCTCCGCTCTCCCATGCACTGTCCTGCTGAGGAGCCTGCGTCTGGCACAGGGACTGGCCTGTGGGCAGCCTGGCTGCTCACCTGAGCCCCAAGTGTCACCGAACTGGGGACAAGGAGTGGGGCCATCGGGCACAAGTCTGGAAGAAGACGGATTGAAACAGTGGTTCAGACCAAAGCTTTTCACCTGGCTCCAAGCTAGTTAATGTAAAGCCAATAAATGGCCCTTTAGGAAGACAGGGCTGTCTTAGCATGAAGGTGCTCGTTTTGGATGAAATGGGCAGCTGAGGCACCACTAGAGACATGCTAGTCCCCTGAAGCGAGTTACTCATCAGCAGTTTTGCCCCTAGAAGCCCATAAAACGGCGTGAGAAAAGGCCAGAAGTTTGAAGTTTAAAAACTCAAGGCTACAATACACTCTGAAGCAGCATCTATCAGTGACTCTGGGGACATCAAGGAGGGGATAAGCCTCCAGACTGAGCCACAACCTAGTGGTTCCCTCTGCCACCTTAACGCCTCCGATCACACCTTCTCCAGACCTTCTGGAGTGCCATTTTCTCCACCCTGGGGGACTTCAGGGAAGAGGTGCCAACATAAATTGCCCAAGCCCATGCGGGACCTGCCATGATCCTTGTCCTGCCTGCTCCCAAGCCAGAGGACACAAGGACCGACCCGGCTCTCCCCTGCTGCCGCGGGGAACCCAAGCGGCCCCAGAGCTGCGTCAGCAGCCCGGCAGAAGCCAGGGCCGTGCGCGGTGGCCGAGACCCGTGTGGCGACGGGAGGGGAGGCCTGTCCCAGCCCTAACTCGCTGAAGCCCTTGCCTCTGTTTTCTCAAGGGCGCTTTCTCCGGAGGAGCCCGTGGGATCCCAACCTTCTGCTTGGTCCCCATGCGCCAAGGAAAATAGGTCCCACCGGTGCCTGTTTGTTTGCTGCGGCCCCAGCACGGGCGTGTGATTACAGCTGCAGCGCGGCCAGCACGGCAGGAGTGCTTTGTGCTTTGGCCAGGCTCCCTGCGGCCACGGCACCCCCTACGCCGCCCCAGGCCGCCCGGGGCTCCCTGAGCATCCCTGGCTGCTGCAGAGAGCGTGCCCGTAGCCATGGCATAGCCAGCTCTGGTGCCGGAGGAAGGTAGTCCTCACAGGGCAGGGGTGGCCCAGTGCAGGGACTGGGCAGCCCGCTGGGGGACGGTGCTCTTTTTCTCTGCCCATCCGAAAGCGAACTGAGGGGGCTGAAAGCGTGCAGCCCGCTGCCGGCAGGGACCAGGCAGATCCAACCACTCGCTTTGGGCCTGATCCAAATGCCAATGGAAAATTCCCATCTGCTCCTCGGCAGCTCAGTACGGCGGTGCCCTCCGGAGTCAGCTCCGGCTCAGCCCCCGGCCATCCAGCAAGCCCCTTGCCCGTCTGCGCCCACACGCCAGCAGCTTCCTCTCCCTCTCGCATGCCGGGGCCCAACAGAGTCCTGAGGCTGCCGGGGACTCAGACAAAACCCTCCTACTCCAGAGCAAGCCGCACGTGAGCAGCGCTCAGAGCTCTGCAGTGGCTGCCCCTACACCAGCGCCCTCGGACAGGGTCCCAAGTGCCTTGGTTTCCTGGCACATCTCTGCTCCCAGGAAAGTTTTCTTTCCTGCGGGACGCTTCCAAGGTGACAAGACGCCCATCCATGGGGCAAGCCAGGCTCGCCCGCATGAACGACTCCCGAGGGCACCCGGCAGAGCAGCCCCTTTGCCGGCTGGCACGGGGAGTATGTGGCTGCAGGGGAACGCAATGTACCGCACGCCTTTCTGCACCTCTGTGCTGCCTTCCCAAGCAGCCGGGCTCTATAAATACCCTGGCTGGGGGGATGCAAATACACGCACGTCCGACCTGCTCCCCCCTTCCCCAGCCCCACGGCAGCACCCAGTGCAGTGAAGCCTGGAACCCTTGGCACAACAGCCTGGAGGCACCCACTGCCACTCTTGCCCCTGCCACATGCGGGTGCTCACCCTAGGCGCCGCTGCCACATCCTGACATCCGATCCCCGCTGCAACAGTTTCCAGCCCTAAGAAACATATGTTGCTCTCACAGCCAATTAAAAATTAAAGTGGAAAAAAGGGCTTTTGGGGGTTATTATTAGCCAAGCGGTCCCCAGTGCTGAGTTGGCTATGCAGACCCCTGCTGTGGTTGCCATGCTGCCGCTGCACGCAGCAGTTCTGGCCGTGTGTTACAGGTTTCAGTACAGCCAAGGCAAGGCTATGCCTTTATTTATTTATTTTTTTTATGAGCATTCACAAGATTTTTATACATTGTGGGAGGGTTTCAGCCACTGGGAGAGGGAAGTGGAAGGAGAAAGCAAAGCAAACAGCCCCCAGTGCCGGCTCTGCCACCTGCGAGCTGCTGCTTTGTGGGGCAGCGCCGGCTGGGACATCCTGCCCAGCAGCCTATTCCCAGCACCAGGGCATCAGGCACCACATGGGCAGGTCTTTGCAATCCGCCCGCCGCCGGCAAGCAAAGGGAGACCCGAAAGTTTTGTCCTGCTCTGAGATTCCCAACCCCAACAACTGTTGAGAGAGGGGGAGGACAGCTGGAAAGAAAAGTTTCTAAGTGAGGGGAGGAGGAAGCAAACAGGAATGGAGAAAGCAGGGAGCCCCCCGGGCTGCGCGCAGCCCCAGAGCCTGAGCCGAGGCGGCGAGCAGGAGAGGAGTCAGCGTTCGGCGTGGGGCAGATCACAGGGGAAGAACGGAAACAGATCGGGAGGGATTAGCCCAGCCTCAGCTTCACAGGGAAAACAAGGAGGGCTGACAGTCCAAACCCTCGGCAGCTTCTGTACCCCCTCGCGCCCACCTGGAGTTGCCCAAAGGAAGACAAAAAAAATAAAAATAAAATCAAAATAAAACAGGAGGAGCGCAGATGCTCCCAGGAAGGGAGCAGGACAGTAACGGGGCTTACCTGCTCTCTGCCCCCCTGCTCCGGCTGGCACCTCTGCTCCGGGCTGGCGTGAGCAGCCGCAAGTCGCCAGCCCCGCAGTCCCTCAGTGCGTGCCAGGCGACCCCGTGGATTAGAGTATCCTTCGGCTGTAATCCCAATGGAGTCGGAGATTAAACCGGAGCCAGGCCCGCCCCCTCAGTGCCACGGCTCCCAATCTCCGCGGCGGCTGGGGCCGCGTCAGTGCGAGCTGCTGTGCAAGCCCCGCGGATGAGGGGGAGGAGGGCTGGGCGCACACGCGTGCTGCCTTCTGTCCTGTGGGGCCGAGCGGCCGCCAGGCACGGCGCAGCGCCCTCGCCCGCGGGCTCGTGGAGCTGGGGGCGAGAGCTCCCAGCCAGCATCGCTGCTGCTGACAGCCCCAAGCTTTCCAGGGGCTGCTCTTTCCAAAGGGTATTAGAAGGCAGCAGTGAGCATTAAAAGCCACGAGGCTATTTCAGTTGCTCTAATCTAACTTGAATGTCTAAATATAGCTGAAGTCAGGCTGGCGCTCCGCGTTGCTCTGGATAAATAAACCCAGGAAGGGGAAGGGGTAGAGGAGGCCCAGCTCACCCAGGAGTCAGGGCAGAGCTTTCCCTGCTACCCCCTGATCAGACCACAGTTGAACCATCTTCTCAGACTAAAAAACATCAAGCTGTTCCCCCCGGTGTTAAGTAGCCCCACTCCTCCTGCCCAGTCCCTGGACGCAGCAGGAGATGCCAGGGGTTGTTGCCAGCAGAACGTGGCTCATCCTGAATCTCCCTGGCACCTTGTTATAGAGGAAGCCAATTAGCAAGCTGACAACTTGCCCATCCTGGAATGACCGGGAGCGGCACGGAGACTTGAGGCTCCCTCTCTGGTCTCTGCATGACTGCCCTGCTCGAGCCAACATACCTGACCCTGGTTGCTTTTTGGATGGAAGCATTAGTCAACGTTTTTAGCTCCGTTCCCAAGAAGGTGGCTCCAGAGGGCCACCTGTTTCACTGAAAAGCATTGCCACATATTGAAGGAAGAGCTCCTGAGCCAGCTACTATTTCTAGTGTGACAGTCCCAAGTATTGGACAAAGTATAAAGCCCAGTACATCTTGGCCTGCTCATACACAAGGACCTGGGACCATCCCAGTACACTGTGCCCCACTGTGCCAGGACCTTGTGGCCAAGGATGAGCTTTGACCAGAGAGGATGAAGGTGGTCCCAGCCAGCAGTTCTTGGCAAGAGCACAGCAATTTTTGTTGTGAATCTCCCATCCTTCTCTTAAAGGGCTGTCAGACACAAGCCATCTCCATCCTAAGGGAAGGCCTCGGTGCGACAAGGGCATGTGGCCATCCACCTTCAGTGTAAGCACAAAGAGACTGTCGCTCCTTCACCCCTGCCTGCAGATAGGGTTTACATCAGGAGGAAATTTAGCGGGATCTAACCTGCACCAGGTGGAGCTTTAAATCGCGTGATGATATGCCCTGCACCATCAGAGACAACAGGCTGGTCTGGGGGGGATTTAACCCTAAATACCTCTTAATTCACCACACCCTCAATGAGTCCCTGTTTTATTTCCACAAAACTCATCCCCTGGCCCCAGAAGGGAGGGCTGGGTGCTGTCCCCTGCGCCCTGTCCCTAACCCCGTGTGTGAGCATCTCTGTCCCCTTCCAACCATGGCCGGGTCTCTCACCTCCTTGACTCCCAAGCCCCACACGCAGCAGGGCCAAGCAGCAGACCCAGCATGAGGAGTACACCAGGCATCCTCTGCTCCTGTCACGTGCTGGCAGGACAGACCCGTGCATTGCTGGGATGCTTTATTCGTGTTAAACATATCGTCAATAAATCCTCGCAGAGCTCCACGGCAGAAGAAAAGCAGGGGCAGACATGCTCAAACCAAGGGGCTGTGAAAGCGGTGGTCTGGCCGAAGGGCAAAACACCTCCCCTCGCCCCACCAAAGAGCAGGGAGCAGCAGCACCCTCTCGTCTGAGTGTGGTAGGATGTTAAATATTCAGCGAGCTGCCCAGGCAGGGCCTGCCCTGGTGCTTGCTTGCACCCAACAATAGCGCGGCTTCTGTTACTACTGTTCTCGCTGGACCAAAGACATCCATTAACGAATTTCTAATAACAGCATCATGCGTAAGTGCTCAGCTAGCACTGGCTGGAATGCGGCAGGGCCGGAGGCATCCAGGTTTGGCAGCATGGTGGGGAGCTGCAGGGACACTCGGAGCCATGGGCTGGGCTGCTCTCAGCTAAACCCATCAGCCTGCTGCCCGCGCACAGCTTAGCCCTCTCCCCGCCCTGGCGGGAGCAGGCGCCAGCAAGCCACGTGGCACCATGGCAGAGGCTTCCCGGGACGAGGTGGCCATGCACCCAGCCAGGCGTTGCAAGAAGAGGCTGAGCACAGCCGCCCAGTAAGCAAACATACAGCCACACCTGGAGCTGGGGACAGCTGGCACAGTGGGGCGGCCACGGGGTGCCGCAGCGGCAAGCAGGCCCCGCTCGGAGCTGGTGCCCAGTGTGGGCCTGGGGGCAGACGGCACACGGGGCTGGTCTGCTCGTGGGACAAGTGTTCCCAGCCAAGTGGCTTGTGACGCTACTCAGTCCTGGATGACTGATGGCACAGGCCCAGGCCCTGGCACACTGCGCTCCCCAGCCACCCCTAATAGCCCTTGTGGCCGCAGCCTGTGCCAGGGGTTTCCCTCAGCCCTGTGGCCAGCACCGGGCACTGGCACCCGTCCTGCACCAGAGCACTCCTGTGACCCACGCAGAGCTCCAGCCCCTCACAGTGGGACCCAGGGCCGTGCTGCTCATTCAGGAGCCGAGGGCGCCAGCTAGCAGGGGCTGCTCCTCAGGCAGGAAACGGCTGCAGCTGGATCCGTGGGCAGAGGGATGCACTCTTGCTTCAGCGCTGGAAAATCCTCCTCGCGACCCCTCTCAGAGTGCCCAGGGGACGGCGCGAGTGGCCTCTCTGGCTCCGCCGGTGCCGCCCAGGGCGATGTGCGGCTCTGTGAGCCGCTTTGCCACCATGCTCCCCCGCTGCCTTGCAGGGCATCAGGCCTGCGCCTGGGTTCTGCTGCGAGTTGGGAAATCGCAGCCATGGGGTTTTCTCCAGCTGCCTGGAAATTTTGACTCTGGATTCCCGGATGTGAGGAGCCCTTGGGGGGGAGGGAGCGTGGTATGTCCTGCTCACAGCATCCCGCCCTGCAGATACCAGCAGCAGTGCCAAGTCAGGGCAGGGAGTGTGAGAGCTGGCTCCACAGCCACCCTGTGCACCAGCTTGCTCCAGTCCTCTCCTGCAGCCAACCTCCTTGCTTACTTGCCTTTTCACCGATTCCCTCTTTTATTTTTATTGTTCGGCCTTGCTCTGAGATGGAGCAGATTAAATGAGCCCATAAAACCCATGGTGTAGAGAGCTGCCGCTGCCTGGCACGGGCCAAGGCAGGCTGGGATTGGGTATCTCCATTGATCTCAACATCCTCTGCCATGAAGGACAGGGCGTCCCAGCTCTGCTTGCTGCTGAGGCTGCGCACGTGCTGCTCAGGGCGCGTCCCTTTTCACACTCGTTTCCTCATCCAAGCCCATCCTGGCTCTGCCGTTACTGCCTACTGCTGTCCGTCATTGCCGGGGCTGAGGCTAGAGACTGCACAGGTGCAGAGCGGGGCTCATGGTGGCATCTGCAGCCCAGCAAAGCTTTCCCCACCATGTCCTCTTGAGAAAAAAAAAAAAAAAACCCTCTTGGTGTTTGTCCTCATAAGGAACACACTAGTGAGCCTGTATTGTCCCTGCTACTAGGATAGACACTGCTGCAGCAAGTGGCAAAGGCCTCTGAAATCTTCCCCACCAGACACCAACGGCACCCTCATCCCTGGGGACCGACTGTGCCCCCATTGCTGATGTCAGAGCATGGTGCACCAGGGACTAACACAGCCAGGCACAGAATGGGCTTGGAAAGCCACTGACGGGAGGAAGATGGCAGTGGTGGCTAGGAGGACCTCAAGGCCAGATGACACTGAACAGCACCTTTCCTTACTAGGGCGAGCTCAGCTCTGCCCAAGGCCACAGACTACACAGGAATATTCCATCCGACAGGGTATCAGTGAGGATCCAGTCCTCCATGAGCCATCGTCTTTGTGGAGGCAACCACCCTAGGTGCACCAAGACAACATCTCAGCCCGAAGACGTCTGCTCTGGGAGGAAGGCTGATTGGCCTCCTCTCTCGCCCTTGGCTGCTACCTCCATCACGGCACACGCTGTCATGTGGCATGGCATAACAACAACAATGAATAATTGGTTAATGTGATTTCAAAACATGATTTGCAATTATAACTCGCCAGAGAGCATTCAATGATCCCGCACGCCAGGAGAGTGTTTTTCTCCTTCATTTGTTCCTGGAAACTCTAAACCAATTAACTTTACAGAAGCCAGAAGCAAAACACTGCTCAGCAGACCTGGAAGGGTGGATTTATCTCAGTGTTCAATCATTTAACTTCCAAGTGCGTCATGCGGCATTGGTAACGAAAGACCTGAGGACTAGTTCTGAGACCTGTCGTAACCTTGTGCCTTCTGTCCCTCCAGAACAGTGAGATTTCAAGCACAAGGCTCTGGGGCCACTCATGCACATATTGGTCCTGCTGCCACCTCCGAGGTTGGTGGAGCAAGGCCCGTTGGTAGCCACATGACAAACCACGATGTGTGTCTGCTGGGAGGCCCGGCTCTCGCTGCAGGGAGCTGGTCTCAGCTGCGCCCTGGCCACCGGTGGCCTGGAGCCTGCACCATGGCTATGGGTCATGTCCCGGCTCCTTCAGCTTCAGACCATAGTGGGTGGTTCCAAGCCATCAAGCAGCACGTCTGTTCCGAAGTATCTCCCATCCATCTACAGCCACAGAAAAGAGCAGGATGATGCTCCACAGCCTCAGAGCTGCAGAGGAAGCAGCTCCTTCTGGCACAGGGAACCAGTCCCTCCCAGCGCTAACTCATTTGCCTCAGCTGCTGGAAGTGCAGCCATTCCCAGCACTCGTACCCACAGCCACCTTGAGGTTGGGGCCTCCTTGCTCTTCTGGTGGAGGACAATTGTGGGTCCAGGCGACATGGTGCTTGGAAAGGCCTTGCCTAGCCTGCAGCATAATTCCAAGCTTCCAGCCTCTCTTTGCCCCAGCTCCCACTGGCAGCAGACAGACTTTAGTGGCTCGGCTTGGCATGAGGCACCCAGGGGCTCTCTCCCAAGCCCTATGGCTTGTGCATGCCCTGAGCGCCTCTTTCCCAATCGCTCTGGTGTTACCTCAGGTCCTGCTGGAAAGTGGGACTGCGGCGATGCCCCCATGACTGGGGACAGAGGGGCTGAAATTCACTGCTTTGGGGATGTCCGCAGATCAACCCCAAACAAAATCTGTTCTCCCACTGCTACGCAGCCTTCTGCTACAGGCCCCATGCATCTCAGCTGAAATGCAGGAGGCTGCTGAGGGGCACTGACCAGGAATGAAAGCCGGATGGACCAAAAACCATGCACTTCAGTTTAGAGGAAAAGAGAATGAAGGAAGACAGCCCATAACACTGTTTTTGGCAGGGCAGAGCAGGCACTCCTCCCTGCAGGTCTCATGGGTGCTCCCTGGGTTTGCAGGTTGGCTCACTGCCCTCATGGCTCAACCTCCCAGGTGGGGACTGAGCTGGGACTCCGCTCTGCCCAGCCCCGAGTTACAGGCACTGAGCAGCAGAAGGAAAGACTCAGGGTCTGCAGCACCCAGGAGACCTCCAGTTAAAACCAGAGTGCCCCAGCAAGCTGTCACTGCAGCTTCCAGGTGCTGACGAAGGTTAGAGTGCAAAAGAAATGTAGGGCTTGCCTACAAGCGCCCTGGAGGACCGGGATGCATGTGCTGCCCATGGCCTCAGGTGCAGCAGCATCTCAAGTGGGGCTGCAGATGGCTGGGGAGCTGGGGCTTGGAAATGAAAGAAGAGAGCAAAGAGATTAAAAAAGAAATGAGAAACATGGGCATGCTGCTTGCTACATGGATAGGGGGGCTCCTGGGTACCCTGGGTGTCAGCACTGTCTCTGCAGCACCCGCCAGGCAGGAGCAAATACAATTAAGCACTGTGCCTAGGGCTTCTTTTACTGTCTGTGCCACAGAGAGCCATGTCCACTCCCTTACCCACAAAAGGGGTTTTAGGCAGGAGAACTGCAGCCTCTGCAAAGCCCTGGAGAGCTGCTAACAGGCACTGCCTAGGAATGAGCAGCCACAACCATGAATACCTTTTGGCCAGTATGACTGTAGCATCCTTGTTTAAAAGTATAAATAACCAGGCCAAAAAAGAAAAAAAAAAAAAAAAAAAAAAAAAAAAAAAGGAGACGTGATCACAGCAACGTCCCACCTTCTCCCAGGAGGCTCTGAGTTATTTGGGGTATTTTTTTCATGGCCAAGGAGCAAGTCGAACTCATGTGGCCCTGCCTCCCTGGCAAGGGTGAAGATGCACCCTGGCAAAACCCCAAAGTGCATGGGCTCATGGTCACCCTGTTAACGTCTCCCAGCAGCGCTGACAGGGTTGTGGCCACCATCCCCCACCTTCACAGGGGTGACTGGCAGTCCCAGGACTAGAGAGTGGCACCAGATCCCATCGATCATGATTCCGTCACAAGGAGGAAAGAGGATAAAGGCCCCATTATGGCCTGCCGGGGACATCAATTCAGCAGGAAAAGCACAAAAGGAATCGCAGGAGCTGGTGCTCGTGTTTGGGTGCCTGGGAACTGAGCACGAGCGCTGAGGTGCAACTACCTCTTGCCCGGGCTCCAAACGGCCGCACGGCCCCTCTGAGGGCAGGACAAGGTGGGTAGCCCTGGCCATGGGGAGTTGGGGACCAGTGGTATTGGCCTCTTGTTCCCGTGTCCCCTCCGGCATGGTGCAGGGAGGAGGACAGACCGCCTTACTGCTGATGACTAGATGTGGACACAGCGCTGCAGATTTCAAGACTGGGGCAGTTCCCAGAGTTTTGGGGGTTAGCCAAGGCCCCATGGGCTCTGTTGAGCTGTCGCTGGCCAGCACCATGCCAGACTGATGCTCAGATGGGACAAGCCTGGCATCTTTTCAGGTTGCTGCCTGCTTAGGGACAACACAGGCATCGTGGCCCCACTCCATTGCGGTTGGGAAAGACTGCTGGCATGTGATCAGGGGGAGCCACGAGCAGCTGCCCCCTTCCCTCCCCTCTGAGCCTGCTTGCAATTGGCTGCCCAGGGGACACTGGCCTTGATCTGCAGGGCTGGCTGTCGCTGTGACTGAGCAAACAGAGGGGTAAACAGCCTGGACCAGCCTCTGCGACCGTGAGCATGCGGGCAACACTGCCAGAGGGGACATCTGCACCCCAGGTCCCTCTGACTGTGGTCCCCTGTGCCTGACTTGCTACCATCAGACAGGCCTTGCTCAGGACTCCTGGACACTGCTGGCCCTCTGTGTTCCCCGTAAGCAACTCCTCCCCCGCACCTCTGGGTGTCGGGGCTGGGTTTCTCGGGGCAAGCAGCGGGTACCATGTCCTTTGCTGTGGTGGCCACAGAGCTCTGCTTGGAGAGGAGCTGCCATCCCACATCTCCTCCACGAGGTCCCCAATGTCATGGCATCCAAATGGCCAGCAGAAGCCACAGCTCCAGAGCTGCTCAGGACCCCCTAGCTCACCCAGGTGCCAGCAGCACTGGGTCACCTGCAGGACCTCCCTGCAAGTGAGCTGGGCTGGCAGCACTCGGCTCAGCGCTGAGATCACAGCCTTGACCCGCCTGCGCTGAAGTGCTACCACCTGAGACTCACTGCATTGATCTGCCTGTCACCTCGCCAAAAACATGTCCAGGGCTGGCACAGTCAAGCCCTGGAGCCCAGCAAGGGGAGCAAGAGCGAGTGGCTGTGCCAGCTGTGCTGGCAGAGGGCCTAGGACTAGACAGACACAAGATTAGAGCTGCACCAAGCCAGGTTGCGACTCACGACCGCTGGCGTCCTGCACAGAGCAATCCCTAGTGGCTCTACCCCTGTCCAGGCCAAGGACTCGGCTCACCCAGGCCAGAGCTCTTGTTTGCCATGGCACCAAGCAAGTCCCCATGGCGGCAGGACACGTAGGGGGGAAGCCAGTCTGGAGAGGGGCTAGCAAGTGCGTGCAAGGGGCATGTGAGCCAGCCCTGCCCACACAGCCCGGTTCTCTGAAATGCTTCCCCACCGCCAAAGGGCAGTGTTCCATGCAACCCTCCTCTGCCCCTTTCACAAAGGTCCCAGTTCAGCTGGTCCTGTTCTTCTAGAGATGGGTCAATGCCAGTGGATCATGGCCCCACTTCTCCTGGGCAGGGAGAGCCCAGCCCTCCCAGCCCAGCGGTGGCCCCACGCAGAGCAGATGCTGGGGCACACATGTCTGCTCCCAGAGCCCCACTGTGCCAGGTGGCCCTGCCACGGCGCACTGTCCTCTGCAGTCGTTTTGCAGGTGAGTTGCGGGAGCCTGGGGCATGCTTGTGGCCACGGCTGGCAGGTGGTTGGCACCGTACCCCATCCAGCCCTTCCTAGTTTGGATCACCCCGAATGCCACCAAAGCTGCTGGCAAAGCTGCTTGCGGCTCCCCACATGCCCACGCCAGGGCCCAGCTGCATGGGGCCCTACTGCCCTCTCATGGCTGCTGGTGACACGGCCTTTCCTACCACGTGGTCCAGGCCTGTGCTGGCCATCTGCCCCCCTGGATCTCACCCCGTGAGCTCCCAGGCTCAACTCCGCCTCACTTCGATGCCTGTATCTCTCCCCTGCCAAGTTCAGCCCACCACAACCCATGCACTCCCCAAAGCTGGTGTCTATCCTCCTCCCAAAGTCCGTATCCCCAAGACCTGCCATCCCCCGCCGAAGTCCTCCTAAGCTCTCCCACTAAGGTCCATACCCCTCCTATGCTCTGTATGCCCCCAGGCCGGTGGCCCTGTTCTAAACCTGCATCCCCTCCAAGGTCCTACCAGCTCAAGCCTGTGTCCCTCGCTCCCAAGGCCGCTGTTTCTCCCTCTAAGGTCCCGGTCCCCCCAAGGCTCATGTCTCCCTCAAAGCCCCTATCCTCCTGGGAGTTCACTCCCCACCCCAAGTCCCATGTCCTCTCTCCACAGTGGCCCAGGTCTCCCAAAAGGCTCATTTCCCCCCACCAAGGCTCCTCTCCCCTTCAAGCCATGTCCCCCCATCACCACCGAGGGTCGCCTCCAAGACCACATCCATCTGTCCCCTTCATGCCCAAGTCTTGGTTTCTGCCACCCAAAGAGGCTCAGCCCTGGGTCGAGCCCTGCTTGCCCCCTTCCACCATCCCCAGCACCAGGGGCTCGTGCTCCACGATGCTCAGTGGCTTCATTTAATTCAATGTACTGTACTGAGCAGGGAGCTGTATTTGGTTTATCCTTGCATGAATGCAAGATGGGAAGAGGGGACAATGCTCGCCACCCCTCCTGTGGGATGCCAGCCACCCAAGTGGCCTCCCAGGGACTGTCCACCTGCATCTGTCCGTTGCTGAGGTGGACTCAACTTCAGCCAGGGAGAACAAGAGCTTGGCGGAGCTGCCGCTGGCATCACTTTGCTGACACTCTAACCTCCCTCCATCTGCTATCATGATAATTAATGCAATTAGAGGGAATTACACCTGTAAAAGCCAGCATTAAGTCATGCCAAGCTGAGAGGGATTTGCAGAGCAACCCAAGGGATTAGTGCAAACAAGAAATTCTCCTCTGAAGGGCTTCCCAGTGATGCCACTTGCAGGTGCTCCCGCAGGTGGGCAATGACAGGGACCAGTCTCTTGATCAGTCAGCTGAGCCACTGGGGGAAATGGGGCGGGTAGCAAATGTCTCTTTATAGGAAATGCAAGACAAAACAACAATCTAAAAAAAAAAAAAGGGGACCAAAAAAAATAGCCTGTAAAGAGGAGACGTGTTGTCGCATTCCCTCTCCCTGCTGGAGACATCCTTGTCTCCCTGAAACCCACTGCAGGTGCCTTAAAATCACTGGGTGAATTCCTGCAAAGGCACAGCGCCGTGCTTGGAATGAAAGCGTTGGTCGCTTGGAGTCGCCAGGGTCCATGGTTGAGCTACAGCAGAGCAGAAAGCCCAGCAGCGCAGGGCAGCCGAGCGCTGCGCGTGTGGGACGTGTCTTGGCATTCGCCTCGGGCCGCCCCGTGCCTGCTAACCTTCACGCACACGGATGCTCCGTGGGGTGGAGCGAGCCTGTGGGGCTCAGCGCCCAGCTCCGAGTGTCAGGCCACGGCCAGCACCAGCTTCTCCAGTATCTGCTCCTAGCTCGGTGCAGCCAGCAGGGCAGTATCTCGGCACATTTGCTCTGCTCGCCCTGTTGAGCTGGAGCTGCAGGAGGGATGTGCTGGATGATCCTTCGCCCAAAGTGGTTCCAGCTGTGTACCCGCACGCAGGCAATTTACACTTCCATCAGCACCAGCTCGTGTATCCAATTCCAGCAGGAAAAAAAAATAATAATCTGGGTGTACCAAGCTGAAGAGGAAAGGAAGGGGAAATCGTTTGTCGGGGCAGGCAGACATTGGAGCATATTTTGGGAAGTCTTGGATCTATAAGTTTCGTGAAATAAGTCAGTTTGGACGGGATCACTGGAGGTTTCTTTTCTACTTCTCCTCCAAGCAAGGTCACCTGCAAGGTGAGAGCCAAGCTGAAAGCTATCTCAGGCAGCCTGCAACCTTGTGTGGTCAAATCTGAGTATCTCTGGGGATGGTGATATTCCCATCTCCCTGGGCCCTCCTTCCAGTGTCCGATCCCTATTTTCAGGATGTTTTTGCTCTCAGTGCACGGGGAAATGAGTCCACCTCAGGTCTTGTAAGCCTCGGATGGCTTCAACACAGTCACTCTCTCCAGTGTCCTAGCTGGCAAGGAGCATTAGTGGGATAACATGGGTGGCTGGTCCACTGGTCGGGTGCTGCTCCATTGCCGTGTTTTATCCTGGCATTGTGTCCTTTATGGTGCTGTGTCTTCTTGCAGCATTGCACATTGCCAGCCCCTGCCTTGGTCCTATATGCCCCTGGTAGGACCCCCCCTGTCTCTCCCTACCAGCCAGGTTGGGGGCCCTGAGCAGGTTGGTGGGCAACACTAGCCATGCGGCCACTGGGATTGGCATGCCCGGAGACAAGGAAGGCTGGAGAGGCAGGAGCTGAGCCCATCATAATGCTGCAGGGAGGAAAGCAGGGCAGAGAGTGGTGTTGGGGATGCCCTGGCATCCAGTCAGGGAGCTGGCACTCCATGTTGCCCATCTCTGTTGCAAGTTTCCTACCCATTCCTGCTGCTGAGAATGCTGGGCAGAGCAGGGAGGATTAGGCCAAGACACAAGGAAGAGTGTGGATGGGGCTGGCGAGCCACAGCTCTTACTCCACGAGGTGGCAGGGTGAGCCTTCACAGGCTCAACAGTGGGTGCTGTGGGTGCTGTGCCCAGCACCCTGCCCCAGGACATCCACCCACGGAGGGGCCCTGCTGGTCTCCCTGACCAGCCCGTGGGTAAGGAGTAGCCCTGCTGCCCTGCACTTGCCCACCACGGGTCACCGGCGCCAAAACTGCTGCACTCGTGCCCAGCTGCCAGAAAACCTTGCAGTGAAGACAGCAACTGTCAGGAGCAGACGGACTGTTCCGGCACGGGGCTCCTTGGAGAGCTCTCTGCTGGGAAGGGGAGGAGCCACCTGATTTGTAGCAAAAGCGATGCTTTCTTTCCAAGCATCATCATCCTGCTTGCAAAACTGCTTGCAAAGAGATTTTTCTGGCCCAACTCTTCTCTGCTCTCTTTGGGGACACACGTGCCAGTGTGGTCCAGGGTGATGGGTGGTGCTTGTCCTAGACGGCTAGAGCACAGCTGGAGAGTTTCATAGGGAGATGTCTGGAAAAGGCAGGGCAGAGGCAGGGAATGCTCTGCAGCATAAACTGCCACTGGAGATCTGCCTGAAGGCTCAGGTGGGCGCAAACCCATATTTCCAGGGTCTTCTCCTCAGTGCCTCTTCTCTCCAAATGTGGTAGCGTCTCCCTTTGGAAGGTCATGCGTTGGCCAAGCCTGGGGCTTTTCCAAGTCGGCCTGCTCAATTCTTTCACCCGCGAGCTCCCAAGGGCTTACTGGAAGTGTGGACATGGTGCTCCGCATGACGCGACAGAGGCGATGGTCCCACAATAGGCCCTGTTGTGAGGCCGAGGCTGCTCCCCAGGACCTGGTGGGTTCAGGGCAGTGATTTTCAGGCTGGAGCGCTCGCTTGGATGGGAGCCACCTGGGCGGACAAAGGCAGCTCAGTGTCCGAGCCCAGTGCCGGGCAAAACCCAGTGTGTCCTGGGCCTTGGGAAGAAAGGGCACGCGACAAGGGACAGGCTGCTGGACAGCCCTTGGGTGCTGCCCTCATAGCCTGAGGCCATCACAGCCCATAGTAGCCATGGCCCTTCGGAGCACGAGACGAGGGACTGCAGTGAAGCCAGGCCTGAACTCTGCTATAGTGAGTGAGTCTGATTTATAACCCTTGGGGCCAGCTGTGCCCTCTGGGAGCCCTCCTTGGACAAGGTGGTGCTAGCACAGCCAGGGAGCTGCTGGGGGAGGGGCTCGCTGTAGAAGGGCCTCGCTCTGTGTCCGGGGGGGCGGAAAAGAGAGGCCAGGTTGCTGCGGGCATCTGTGCCCTTTTTGAGGCTGCTGAAGGCCAGAGTGGGACTGGCGCAGGCGTGGGCAAAAGGTCAGTGGCCCTTCTCCAAGGATGCACTTTCCTCATCCCACCCCAACTCTGCTGGCCGCAGCCTGACACACTGTCTGCGCTGGCCAGGCCATCTTTGAGCGCTGAAGTCACTGTGGCGCGTCTGGTCACAAGAGAGGCCTTTCTTCTCCACAGTGAGACTGGTCTTGAAAGGATCTTGGCAAGGCATCACGCAGCCCAGCTGGTACCCAGGCTTGCACTGCACCAGAGCCACCACCATAGACTTCAAAATGCGGGGTGTGGAGACCATCATCCAGGACCTGGATAGCGTCTTGTAAGGTGATTGTCTGTGTGGCAGTAAGGACCACGTGTAAGAGCTGGGCACTCCTCAGGGCAGCATGGAGCTGGCCATCTCCTCAAACGCATGGGTCTGGCCTTGCTGAGCAGCAGATGGGGCTGACCAAGGGCTCCTCGGAGCTGCATGAGCACTTGGCTATGGAAGGGGAGTGGGAAAGAAATTTGGACACAGGAGGACACTGTGGTCCTGGCAGATTCATGCCCAAAAGTGCCAAAGGAGCTGGGGATGGCTGAGGGCATATTCAGCTAGCCTTGAGTGGGAAGGCAGCTACCACTGTCGAGCCATTGCTGGATGTGAGGTGCAGGGGACATAGACTGACCTTGAATCTCTCTGTCCTGCCACCATGACTCTTGGAACAAGCATCTCCCACCACTTCCGAGCTGCTGTGAGTGCATGTGAGAGGGGCTGGAGGCTCCAGCCATCCCAGCCAAGGAAAGAGCTGGTTACACATTTACCACCAGCTAATGGGGCTGCATGAGATGCCTCTGGCCTTTGGACCATGGGCACTTCAAAGCCAGTGAACCGGTCCTGTGTCCTCACTGGGCTGAGGTCTGGGGTCCCGACAGATTTGGGCCAGGAGGGTGGAGACAGATGCCCCCGAGGCACAGACAGGATGGAGGTAACCTCAGCCCCACCCTGCTCCAATGAGACTGGGGTGCCAATGGGCCAGGCTTTGGGAAAGCAGAGAAGCCAGTGACCCTGGTGGAGGTAGCCAGTCCTCACTCTACTCCCAGCATTTCCTCAGAAAGGAGAAGGGTCTAGAGGGAGGGAATGAGTCCTAGGGGCTGTTGGGATGTTTCCTGGGTGCAGGAATGGGATAGAAACATACACAGGGGCAATAGGAAGGTCAACACCTGGCCAGCTATGGTTCTCGGGCCAGAGGAAGGGTGGGGGATGAGTCTGGCCCATATGTCTGGATTTGCTATTTGTCTCCCAGTGCGCCACCAAGCACCACGGGGGTGGCTGGTGCCCGGAGGATTCCCGGGGTCCCTGTCGCACCCCGAGCCTGTGCATGGGGAGCATGCAGCACACAGGGGCTTTCTGTTGGTGCTGGGCCGCAAGAGCACGGAACTGGGGCCTTGGTGTCCCCTCCCTTCACCCCTGTCACTGGGACTCGCGCCTGGCACTGGTGACTCAGAGTTTAGTGAGCAAAAGGTGGCAAGGAGGCAGGTGAGAGCCGGCAGAGCGCGCACACCACAGCACCATGGGCACCAGGCCAGCCCTAGGGACGTGCCAGGAGCGCAGCTGTGCCAGGTCCCTGGGCTGCCCCGCTGAGGCGGCACAGGTGCTGGGAAGGGCTGGGGAGGAGGGGGATGCTGGGCACGCTGTGGGTCCCCAGCATGGCCAGCATCCCCAGCTGGCCTCCCTTGCAGGACTGGCATGAAGAACCACTCTCCTCCTTGTCTTGGACTTGTCACTAGTGCGGCAGGGGAATCTCCAGGCTGCACTGCAGGGGCTGCAGCCAACACTGAGCTGCTTTGGGGCACCAATTTAGGGAGCGGGGCTTCCTCCGGCACCTGCCATATCTGCACCCACAGCTGGACTCTCTGGCTCGGCCCTGGGCATCACTCACCCTCCTTGGCACCAAGTGAGGCGGAATCGGAGCCATTGTGGGGAAGAAAGGAGCCCTCTGGCAAGCAGGGAGCTCCATCACACACAGGGCCCTATTGTGTCTGCTCGCCCATCAATAGGCGCATTGTGCACCCGCGCCGGGCGCTCAAGTCATTCCCAGGCGCGGCGGCTCTGTGGGAGCACCGTGGGAGGGCAGCTGAAGTAGCTGTTGTGATGGGAGACCCTGGGCCAGGGTGAGGGAGGGCAGGCTGCGGTGCTCGGGGCCACCCAGCGAGGAGCTGGAGCCACCCGTGGGTGCGAGCGGCTGTTCTGGGAACGTCAGAGGGATGCTGGGCGCTTGCAGGGGGGCTGCCTTCCAAGCCCAGTGTTGCTCCGCTGAGACAAGCCTGGCGCAGGAGTAGGGCTTCCCAGCACATGTCCCGTGCTGCTTTGTGCCATGAGAATTGGAGGGCAGTGAGCCCGCTGCCCCCACGTGGGTGCCCCAAACCCACTCGTCTTCACTCCCATCCCTTGGGTCTCACTCCGTGAGCGCAGCCCTGCCCAATGGTCCTGTCTGGTTGGGACATCCTGGATGGGCAGGTTCTGCCACTGCTGGTCTTCCCATCGACACTGATGTCCCCAGCTCAGCACCAGCAGCCGGAGTGTTGCCTGAGACAGCCGCGAGAGAGGCAGGGTCGGGCAAGCAGGCAGCGAGGGGCTGACATCAGCCCTGCGCCTGCGTGTGCCGTGGGGCTGCTGTGGTCAGCAGGAGCAGATGGAGGGGCCAGGGATGCTTCCTGGGGAAACACACCCTGTCTAAAATTACCCGGGGAGGGATGCTGGGATAGCAACCTGCTATTTATAAATCTTGGAAGAGCCAAGTGCTGGGGTAGTGCAGGGCAGGGCAGAGAGGACTCGGGTCTGTGGAGCAGCATCCCTGCCATAGGGCTGGGGAGAGAGCTGAGGTCACAGCCGCCAGGTGTCACAGTCACGCTGGCAAAGGGCAGTGATAGCTCCTGGGCATGCAGGCACCTGCAGGGCATTGGGTGTTAGTGGTCCACGTGCCATGGGACAACTGCAGGCAGCATTCAGGATGCAGCACCGGGCATGCACAGGGGATTGTGTGGGGGCTCAGGGAGCAGAGCTGGGTCCCCTGAGTGCCGGAGATGGGGTAGGAATGTGCTGAACATGCTGAACCAGAAGGGACTGATGGAGCTATGGGTCACATGGGGATTTGTCAACAGCAGGGATGGCTCCTATCCTGGTGCTCACCTGTATCCCCAGAGAGTCCCAGGCTACTCTTGGAATGCTGTTGGGGTGCACCTTGGAGTGCAGAAGCTGGCATGGGGACAGCCTGGGAACCCAGCTTCTCCAGATGCCTCTGGAGGCTGGGCAGGGAGACAGGCAGTGGCAGCAGGTCAGCCGAGTGGCCTTCAGTGCGCCACATCCACCACTGCATCAGCTCCTGGCCTACTGGAATGCTTCTGATCAGCTTACAGCCCCACTGAAATCCCTTAAGAGGTGATGTGGGCTAGGTTTAGCCCTGCCTCGTGTCCCATTAATTCCTGAGGGAGCCTGGGGGAATCTATCATATTGGGCTGGGGGCTGAGGTGGGGAAAGTTGCACCTTTGCCCTTGCTGATAGCATTCTGAGCCTTGGAGCTGGGCTTGCAATAGAAGAAACCAAGGCTATCACCTGGTGGTGCTGCTCCTCCGTGGGATGTTCAGGTGCCCAGCCCAGGGCTGCTCTGTGTGGGGTTTCTTTGCTGGGATCAGCTCTTCACTCGCTCCAGGGCAGAACTCAGCTCCCAAGGTCCCACACACCATGTGCTACAGTCCCAGCGTGGTGGTACAAGGTCCACTGCAGGCAGCAGGATGGGTTCCCTTCATCCCGAGGCTGGACAACACTGCCTGGTCCCATGGCGGGGAAGTACGGCAATGTCAGTACACGTGCTCCAGTACTGGGGTGCACCAGCACCCCACAGCCCCCTGGGCAGCCCAGCTCAGCACGGTGCAGGGCAATGACAATTAAAATAGGATTAGCTGGGCTACACCAGCATGGAGCCACCAGGAGACGGCGCCTAATCCCAGCAAGAATGCACGGGGGCCGCGCAGGGAGCAGGCACTGCGGATCCCTGTTGCTGGGGTCCTGCTCCATCACATCAGTTGCAGAGTCCAGGGTTTTAGGCTTGGGGATGCAGCCACGGGTCATGACGTGGCAGAGGACAGGCAGCACAAGCGGAGGGAGTTGCACTGGTGATTGGGGTCTGGTTAGCACGGTGGGTGCACGCGTGGTCCCTTGGTGGCAGACTGCCAGCCTGCTGATCCGCCCAAGAGCAGGGGACCCACAGGTGCTGTCCTGGTGCACCCTGTCTGCGGCAGCCGTGCCACCCCAGCCCAACGGAAGGATCACGAGGACATCCCGATACTCCACTATCTCCAGGGATGGTTAAGCTGGTCTTGTGCTGGCATGCTAGAAACAAGGCCACGAGCAGCCCGCAGGGAGGGAGGAGGTGGGTGCTGTTGCCTGGTGCTGGGGATCAAAGGAGGGATGGCGGCAATTCCCATGCTTGTTATCGCGCAACAGGGCTCGCCTCGCTTCTCCAGAGAGCCGGGATCTAGGACATGGGAGCCAGCCTGGCTGGAGATGAAAGAGACGACTTGGCACGCAGGTGGCCGGCCCTGTGTCTGGGGGAGGCAGCCAGGCTCGCACGCAGCACCCCGGGATGCTGCCTTTGCCAGGGGCCCAAAGCGGGTCCTAGTCTGGGGGAGGGGGGAGACATGAAAGGGGGGGCCATCTCCAGGTCTGGTCCCCAGGCACATGGGGATGAGAAGTGCCCCGGCCCTGTGGTGGGATATCTTCCCTCCCTCTGCACCCTCTTCTCCTCCTGGGGAACCAGCAGTGTCACCAAGAGCCCTGGCGAAGGCTCTCTGGCTGCCTCTGCTGCAACAAACATGTCTTTTGGCTGACATCAGCTAAAGCAGCAGCAGGGAGATCGGGTTGCGTCCTCACTCTGCTCGTGTGCATCTGGCTCCCCTTTAGTCCTTCCCTCCCTATTTATTTGTCTTTCTTGTCCCAGGCCTCCCACTCCTTTTCTCTGTCCAATTCATGCTCCGGCACTTTTGGGCTCAGCACTGCCCCAGTTTGCCAGCATGGAAGGCGATCAGACCATCCAGACATGGCTGTGACCTAGAAGCCACAGACCCCATGGGGTTGGATTGCCACTGTACAGTGAAGCATCCCACCCCCTCGGAGGTGTTTGGCAGCCCAGCCCTGATCACGTTAAGAGAGGGTGTCCATCTGGCTGGGCCGTGCATCAGACTAGTGGTGCTCCCCACATCTGGAACCATCCAGATGTTCCCTTCTCTTCGATGCGGTGTGTGGAACTGAGTGCATTCCAGCAGAACAGTTGGGTTGGGGCCAGTGAAAAACCAAAGCATTCAGTTTTGCATCCACTCCATCCCCCATCTGGGTTCCCCCATCCCTGCACCTCCCGTAACAGCTTCCATCAGGCTGTGACGTAGGGACCTGGTAGCTCCGGGGTGCTGAGAGAGGTCAGAGCTGCTCACCCATCCCCAGTGGGTGAGGGCAGAGGCGGGTCCCGTGATTTTGCCTCGTGGAAGGCAAACATTTGGGCTTGGATGCTGCCTTGGAGGGTTCGAGACGCCCTCGCTCCCTTGGCTGGTGCCCGCTGGTGCCAGCAGCCCCAGCCAGGGGAGTTTTGGCTGGGGCTGCAGCCAGGCTGGGGTGGGGGCTGCAGAGGCAGCTGGTGGTGTTGCGTGCTACATGCATCGCTCCAAGTCCCGAGGACGTGATGAGGACTGGTGGGTGCTCAGCCGAGGGGCACCATCCCATTCTGCATGCCAAAGGCAGCCCAAACTCCCTCCCTGGGGGGTTGGCTGGAGGGCAGCCCCTTCCTAAAAGCAGCGTTGTGGATAATTAATGAGTCCCACCAGCTCCCAAAGGCTGCAGAGAAGAGACGGGCGGCTGTGGCTCGATGTCTCGCAGGCATGTGTCAGGGCTCAGGGGACAGTTAGCTCCTTGCTAACCCACCTCTGATCCTCCACCCACAGCTCAATGGCTGTGAAAGTGGGATTCACGCCCCTGCTCCCCTTGCCCAGGCTACCAGGATGCTTTCAACGGGCAGCAGCATCCCTCCTTCCCCTCCAGAGCAAGGGCCAGGATCCCTTGCAGGAGGTCCGTGTGATGGGTAGGAGGAGGAGGATGAGGAGGAGGAGGGAGGAGGTTTTTCTGCAAGTCAGGATCTTTGGAAACTGTCTTGTGGATGGGAGTCTGGCTTCATGCCCTTGCAAATCTGCCCAGCCAATGGGTTGGAGCCTGACCCTGCACTGGATGGCACCTATGCCATCAGCTGGCATAGCCCAGGTCACCTTGTTCCATTGGGGCTTGGCCAGCTGTGCCAGTCCTGTTGTGAAGGTGACACCTCCTCCCGCTCCAGAGGGCCTCTGTAACATCCAAGGAGGGCAGGAGACTGCAGCCTCCTGGCTTTGGGATCCCCTCTGTAACCAGGGTTCCCTGCAGCATCATCAAGGCACTTCTTCAGGGGTGCCTGGGGGCAGGATGCACGATCGTCCCCATCCTGGTGGCCAGTGGGCACCTTGGCCTGCCATGCCTTCCTGCTCATGTCCATGGGAAGGATCCAGTCCTGGCTGCCCTTCAGGACGTGATGGACCTGCTTGCTCTGCGGCGCTGGTGCTCTGGGAGCCCTTTGCACCACCTGACGCCTTGCAGCGCCCTGCAGGCACATGGGGGCGGAAAGGAGTTGCTTCCTACCGCAAACGCTTCCCTGGGGCTCGTACGCTGCTGGCAGAGATGGTTATCGGAGCCGGAAGAGCCGAGAGGGACTTGGGAGGAGGAGGTGGCTCCCCGCACGCAGATCTGGCTTGCAGCTGCAGGACATCAAAGCACGGAGGCGTCCACACCTGCGCGGCCCTGGTGCCAGCTGTGCCACCTCTGCAGCTCCTAGCTGCCTTGCAGCTGGTGGGCAGCAAGCCCAGCCTTGCTGCAGCCTCCGCCTTGCATGCGACCTGCCAGCGCTGGCCTGCAGGACTCGGCCTCGCTCTTTTCCAGGGCTGCTCAGCTTTGGTGCTGCGCTGCCGTTTGCTTCGCTCACAGGAGTGCAAAGCTGCTCTGGCAGTGGCTGCCGGTGGCATTGCGGGGTGGCAGCTGAGTGCTAGGTGCAAGGCTGATGCAAGGCTGATGCGCTGCAGGGGTGATGTGTTGCAGGGGCACCTTTAAGGAGGGCAGAGCCCAAGCGAAGCTCCTGAGACTGATCTACAGAGAGGGATGACAGAGGCGACGTCTAAAGCAGGCAGCCGCACCGCCTCATCTGGATACCGTCAGCGGTGCGGGGCTGCGGGGCCCTGCACGTGCAGCCCTCCTGGGGAAGGGCCGCAGCGGCCGGCAGGGCTGCACTACGTGGGCCTGGCCTTGCCGCGCTCAGCGCGGCGGCCACTGAGCGACGTGGCGGCCAGCGGAGCATCCCTTTCCCCGCCTGCCTCCTCCGACGCTACCCAGCTGCTTTGGCAGCACCGGCGCTGTTTTTCTGGGATGGAAACTCAGCCCTTGTGACGCCTAATGACTTCTCCAGCTGAAGGCAGCTCCTGGCAAGGCTCGTGCAGGGCTCCGGCCCCTGGCTTGTGCGGACACCCCCAGCAGCGCTGTTCCCGGGCCTGCCTCGCCACCTCCCCAGCTGCAAGCAGGGATGCTGCATCCCAAGGCAGCTTTGGTGCTGGAGGGCTGGGACCAGTTCCACAACCTGTGGGAAGAGGTGGAAAGGGCTCGGTTGTGCCATCGCGGGAAGTGTTGATAGTGCTCCAAGCACTTTCCTGATCTTGACAGAGGGAAACTGAGGCACGGCAACTAGTTTCAGCACGAGCAACCAGCCCCAAACCCAACTGGAGGCTGCAGCTCTCTCAATGATTCGGATGACACCAGGGAACATTCCCAGGCACAGCAACTCTTTGTTTATCCCACAAAAATGGGCTGTTTCCAGCACAGCCTGGGCCACCTCGGCTCCCTTTGGATGCCCAGGCCCCACATGGCTGCTGGCATGGCCCAAGAGGCCATTTGGACCATTTCACTGAGACCTGTGATAGGGGCACATTGAGACAGCAGCTCAAATGAGTCCTGACTCCCCTGGATATTCCAGGTGAATCCCCACTGTATTACCGCATCCTGTAATGCACCCAAGCCACCTCCTCCCATGCCAGTGGTTTTCCATGCTCTTTCCTGTGACCAGGATCCTTAGGCCAGAGATTTGGGATCCCAAGCAGCAGGGAGTCTGCCATGCTGGGAAGGGACACAGCCAGCTGCCGGCCTGAGGTTCCCATCATGGATTTGGCAAGGAGAGGCCGCAAGTCTGATGGCGTGGCAAAAAGCTCCGAAAGGAGAGCAGGACTGCAGCCCCGGGCAGGGCTTCGGTGCGCCCCAGTGAAGGTGTCTGGGCTCTGTAGTGGCTCCATGATGGGGTAGCCTGAAGGGTCCCTCAAGGAGGTAGGGGGTCTCCATCTACCCCCTCTCTCAGAGCTTCCAGGGGCACTTTTAGGACACCAGGAGATGCATGCAACCTTCTCCATGCTGACTGGCACAGCAGCACCCCAACCCGAACCTTTCCCAGCTTCCAGGTGGGCTTTGGGCTGGGCACCACCTGGATAACTGGGTTCTGCCATCAACCTGTGATTAGTACGGGACAGGCTGGGAGAGCTGGGCTCCAGAGCCAGCCTTATGTCCCCAGGGTCAGCCCTCTGAGACCCACTGCCACAGGCATGCAGGTGGTAGCTGGACCCCGGCATTGTCACATAACCACAGACAGCACTGGGAACCCTTGCTGCAGGTGGGATGCAGGGGGGACATGGTCTGAATGCTGCTGTCAGTTGGCAGGGCCTCAGGAGCCCTGATTTCCCTATGTACCTTGGTGGAACAGCCGCATCTTTGTCTGGCGAGGGCCTCGCGGAGGGACAGCCACCGCCATGCCTGCTGCTGGTGCCCGCAGCCAGCTGCACCCACTACCCACACCTGCTGCCAGGCTTCCTGCACGCAACTGCCTGCACCCAGCGCGGACCTGCCGGCATGCACCTCCTTCCAGCAAGGACACCCACCACAGCGCAAGGACAGCCACAGGGTACAGAGGGGACAGCAGGGGGGTGGCCTCCCAGGCGGCTGACCCCCTCCACCGCCCCGCTGCAGGAGGCACACATGGCCCTGTTGCCGGCATCGTTCAGCACTTGCTATTTTTGGCAGCGTTGCCTGGAAAATGGGAGGTAGCAGAGGAATTTTGTTTGCTCCAGGCTGGGCCTGAGCCAGACATCTGGGCCGCAGCTGAGCGGGGAGCAGCGGCCAGGCCCATCTCCCACCAGCAGCCCCACGCGCGGCCCCTGCTGCCCCGGCACAGCCTCCTCCCAGCCCGGGGGACACCCAGCCCCAGGTACCTGCTCGGTACCAACTCACCCCAACTCTTGTGTTGTGGTGGGCTCAGCTCTGGCTGTCATCAGCAGGCCCCGCCAGGAGGCAGAGGTCCAGCGGGGCTCTGGTCGTACACAGGGTGTCACAGAGTGCCACGTGGACGTGTGGCTGGGAGAGTGGGATGGGGCTGGTGTGGCTGTCGTGGGGGAGGCAGTGCCCCACGCGGGTGCGTGACAGGCGAGCTGGCTCCACCAGCGGTCGCGTGCAGCCTGCGTGGCACCGGCTGCGCTGCAACATTTGCTCGCGTGTGCACAGGCCCAGCGCTTGCTTGCGCGGGCCAGGGCTGCGTCGGGGTGTGCAGCTGCACTACGGCTTGCTGCCAGCGCGCGTGGCTGGTACGTGCGTGAGGCAGGTGGCTGGTGCTGGCAGCAGGGGTTCCACCGCAGGTGCTGTTGCAGCCAGGTGACAAACCAGTGAGCGTGGCTGCACGTGGGCGATGCCTGGGAGAGCGGACGACCGCGTGAGCAGGTGCGCAGGCAGGGCATGCGCGGATGCGAGCGGCGCAGGGGCAAGGGCAGGTGCGCGCGCCTGCTCCGCGTGGGCGTTCGGCCGCGGGGCACGCTCGGGCCGCGGGGCGCGGTGTGTGCGCAGCCCCCGCAGCTTGGGGCCGCCCCGCCCCGTCGTGGCCGCCCTCACGTGTGGAAGCGGGGGGCGGAGCGGGGCTGAGCCGGACCGAGCAGAGTCGGGCGGGACGGAGCGCAGCCGAGACGGGCCGAGCGGAGCCGGGCCGGGCGGGACCGAGCGGAGCCGAGCCGGGCGGGACCGAGCGGAGCCAGGCAGAGTCGAGCCGAGCCCCGGCACCAGGTGGGTGCGTGCAGGGTCCCGGGCTGCGGCTGGGGTTCCGTGCTGGCTGCGGGCTCTGCTCCGGCAGCGCAGGTCTGGCTGAGCTGGCACGGCTAGCCCACGTCTGCACCAGGCAAGTCCTCTGGGAGGGCTGAGAGCAGCGTCCCTTGCTGAGACTGGGAAACTCATCCGACAGCCGAGCTGCTGACTGAGCCCTGCCGGCTCCTCCCGGCTCCTTCTCCCCCCACAGAGGGACAGCCAGAGCCAGAGCTGGAGCCGGAGCCGGCAGGGTTATTGCCTCACCAGCTGCCTCCTGTTTTTGCCTGTCACCCGATCCGTGTCATAAACTTTTACAGCCTCTCGGAAGAAGCGGTGAGTGCACAGCAGTGGGCTGCCAACACGTCTTGCTTCCTGTGGCAGGGCCCGGCCCGCAGCACCGTCAACGTCGGGGCAAGAGCACACATCACCCGACCGCAGTGAGTAACGGGGGACTGACGCGGCTGAGCTTCCATGGGCTTCTTCTGCACCCACTGCTGGGTTATTGCAGCTCTGCTGGGTTGGCGAAATGTTGTTGGCACCCAGGCTCGGCGTTGCCCTTGCCACACTCCCACTCCCAGCGGGTAGGGCCACGCACCCGCTGCTCTGGGCGCCAACTGCCCTGGAGCCGCACAGGCGGAGTGGGAGCCGCTTGGGGCCTTGCCGCTGCCACCATGGGGCAAGCGCTGGCTGTGTGCCGGGCAGAGGGCTGCGGCAGATAAATGTGTCCAGATCTGCTCATCCCTGGGGCGGCCCTGCTGTACCTTTGACCGAGCACCCTGATTCTGGCTCCTGCCTGCAGCTGGCTTGGCCCTGCTGGGCCATAAAGGAAGGTAGAGTGTCCTGGTGGTTGGAGGGGTAAACTGAGGCATGGGACAGGTGAGCCACATGCTGGCCCGTTTGCCCCATGGTCAGGAGGCTGTTGCCTTGTCTCGTGGTTGGGTGTCCAGTTGGCCCCAACCCAGACGCTTGCCTGGTGCCCCTGGGACTCAGAGGTGAGAGCAGGTAGAGCCCAGCCCTCTCCTCCTGGCATGGCAAGAGCTGGGCATGCTGCTCGGCCAGCTCAGCCTCAGTTTCCTCACAGGCAGGAGCGGTGCTCCCGGAGCCCTTTGGCTTTGCAGTGGGTTTGGAAGTGCAAAAATGGTGGTGTCTGGGGAGAAGCTGCTGCCTTGTGTCCCCGTCTGACCTTCCTGGGTTAAGGCCAGCTCCACTGGGTCCCCTGGGCCAAATTGTGCAGCAGTGGGTGCCCCGTGTGGGGCTAGGGCAGCACTGGCAGCAGTGCCCCGTGCTCTCCAGGCTCCCGGGGCAAGGCAGGACCCCCGGTGGTAGTGGGCAGGGAGGAGGCTTTTCGGTCGGGGCTGCGAGTGCCAACTGCGCGCTGGGGAGGAGACTCGGCGGCAGGGCCCCTGGCGCGCTCGGCGGTGCCGCACTGCCGCGGGGAGGAGGCGGGGGGCTGTAATCCGAGCTGACGCTCTCGCTCCTCTGCCCTGCAGCCGTCAGGGCGGGGGCTGTGAGCGCGGCGCCTGCCGAGCCAGGCACCAGCCATGCTCCGTGCGCTGCTCCTGCTGCTGTGCAGCCCTGCCGTGGGCGCTGGGCACCCGCCGCCCCCCGCCACGCCACGCCTCAAACTGGCCTTCCCAGGTGAGTGCAGGTGACTGCAGGTGAGGGCAGGGCGGTGGGGACGGGCTGGAGCCAGGCTGTGCGCAGGGCTGGGCCGGCCGCAGGCAGAGCCGGCTGTCTGAGCACTGCAGGTGCGCCCCCACCTGGTCCCAGAGACGTGTCAGGGCAGTGTGGGGTCAGGTGGGCACGACAGGCTGCTGGCCCAGGTGCACAACCTGGAGGGATGCAGAGCCCCAGCATCGGGACCTCCTGCAATTCCTGCACCCGCTTCCCTGCGGGTTTGGTGGGCATATATGGGTGCCCAAAGAGTCGCATGGTTTGGTCCTCTGTGAGACACCTGCTTTTGGGAGGATGTCTGCCCCGAGGGCTGCTTTGATTCTTTTGCTCTTGTGCGCTTGGACACCTGCTCCTGGGCATGCCCTGAGCTCCCTGTGGCTGTGCTCTCCGACTCTGTCCTGCCCATGCTGGCTCCTCGTGGCTTGTTGAACAGCCGTACTGTGCCAGCCGGGAACTACATATCGCATGCCCACCGGCACGTGGGCTTCCCTGTCCTGCAGAGCTGGGGCACGGGCATGGGCACATAGATCCCACGAGCACCAGGAGGGCTTGTGGTCATGAACCTCGACTCCACACCAGCATGTTGTGAAGATGATCCAGGCTAGGCGTTTTGTCCTGCAACACCCCAAGGTGGCCGGCTACCAGGTAGCTGGGCTGGCCAGCGGATAGCTGGGTCCCTGACGAGCACTCTCCTTTTCAGGCCTTTACAAAGGGCTATTTGTTCCCGCCACAGTGGAGGGATTAGCTCCGTGGGGCAGAGAAAAGGCCCTTTCTCCCCCCAGAGCCGCCTGTTGTGCAGAGATTGATGGTGGGCTGGTATGGGGGTGGCTAACCCGGTAAAGCTGGTGGGGTGGGTTTGGGGGGAGGGGACAGCCCTGCAGGGGGATGTGACAGGGCGCAGCCCCTGCTGCACATACCCGGGCAGAGCCCCTGCCTGCTCTGCGATCTTTGTGCTCAGCCGTGTCTGCTCGCCACTACCGGCTTGCTCGTGCGCCGGCTGGGATGGCAGCGGGACGCAGAGCGCTTAGAACGTGTGCGAGGGGCAGGCCTCCTGGGTTTCCTGCATGGCTCTGGGTGACCCCTGGCTGGCCAGGAGGGACACAGCGTGGCAGGGCTTAGCAGGGCTCCCTTGGTCCCGCAGAGCTGCGGGCCCGCCACGGGCTGCGCCTTTACCAGCTGGAGCGCTCGTGCTGCTACAACGTGCTGCTGCTGGATGAGGAGCGCGGCCGTCTCTTCGTGGGGGCCAAGAACCACCTGGTGTCGCTGAGCCTCGACAACATCAGCCAGCAGGACAGAAAGGTAACAGGGCTGGGCGCAGAGCCGCTGCGTTACTGGGCAGCATGGGCAGGGACAGCTCCAAAACGTGGGACCCTGCTCTGCTGGGCACCACTGCAGCAAGACCAGACTGTCCTCAGAGCACGGCGTGGAGGCGGCCTCCCTCTCTTCTGAGACATGACATGAGTTTGGTGGGTCTCAGCCAGAGTGAGGGGGTGGGGAGGGCACTGCACGTTCCCGGGGCTGGGTGTTGTAAGTGTTCCCTCCCACTCTCTGTCCCACAGATCTACTGGCCGGCGCCCGTGGAGTGGAGGGAGGAGTGCAACTGGGCCGGCAAAGACATCAACGTGAGTGTCTGAGAGGTTGCGTACGGCGGGCTGAGGAGCAGCTTGCCAGACTTCTGCATCTTGGAGCAGCCAGGCGAGCTGAGGCTCGGGCAGAGCCCTGGGCGCTGTGGAGCTGCAGGAGTGGGTGCCTGGTGTGGACGCCTGCTCAGCGCCGCCCACCCTGCCTACCTTCTCCCCCAGACCGAGTGCATGAACTTCGTGAAGATCCTGCACTACTACAACCGGACCCACCTGTATGCCTGCGGCACCGGTGCCTTCCACCCCACCTGTGCCTTTGTGGAGGTCGGCCAGCACACGGAGGTGAGCTGGAGCCTGGCATGAGGTGGGGTCATGCCAGTCTCCTGCCTGCCCACCTGCCTCTGACCCATCCGTTCCACCAGGACTCCGTCTTCAAACTGGACCTGCAGCACTCCGAGGACGGCAAAGGGAAGAGCCCCTACGACCCCCAGCATGCGGCCGCCTCCGTTCTTGTGGGTAAGAGGGGGCCAAGCCCCAGCCTGAGGGGTCAGCCAAGCACTGGGGTGCTGAGCTGGGACCCCAGTGGGCACAGAGTCCTGTTTAACACTTCCCCTCGGTGCCCATCAGGTGAGGAGCTCTATTCTGGGGTGGCCACTGATCTGATGGGTCGTGACTTTACCATCTTCCGCAGCATGGGCTCGCGCCCATCTATCCGCACCGAGCAGCACGACTCCCGCTGGCTCAACGGTTAGTGCCCGCAGCCCAAAGGGAGTGGGACGGAATGGGGCATGGGTGTCCTGGTTGTGGCCTGTGGCATGGCACTGACAGCCCTTCAGAGTCACCCAGGCAAGGAGACTGAGTGCTGGGTGCCTGTCCTACCCGCCGGGCCCTGAGGTGGGCAGGAGCTCAGCACAGGTTACTCTGTGGGTGGGTGCCTGCTGCCCCCCTGTGGACACTGTGTGTTCACTGGAAGGGGAGGGCCGGTGGGGTCCCATCCTTGCCACACATGTGCCACACAACTGGGCATGGGGCGGGTCCCTTTCCCCTGGGGACCTGGCCAGTCTTCCTGGAGGGTGTCTCTGTGGTGGTGTTCCCCATGCCTGCAGGTGCCCAACCCTCTGCACAGCATGGGCACTAGCCATGGTACCTCTGACACGCTGCTCTTTGCCCCCCAGAGCCCAAGTTCGTGGATGTGTTTTGGGTGCCTGAGAGCGAGAATCCTGATGATGACAAGATCTACTTCTTCTTTCACGAGACGGCAGTGGAAAGGCCGCAGGGGCTGGGCAAGACCAGCTTTGCCCGCATTGGCCAGATCTGCAGGGTGAGCGCGCTTGGGGCCCCGGTCCTGTGGCAGGGAGCCTGGTACATTGGCTCGTTGGAGCGTGTGGGACCACGGGTGCTCACTTTGGGTGCCCTGTCTTGCTTGGCAGAACGACATGGGTGGGCAGCGGAGCCTGGTGAACAAGTGGACGACGTTCCTGAAGGCACGGCTGGTGTGCTCTGTGCCGGGCACCGATGGTGCGGACACCCACTTTGATGAGCTCCGTGAGTGTCACCAGGGAGCCCTGCGAGGGCAGAGGGTGCAGTGTGCCCCCGGGTAGCCAGGGTGCATGAGGGCGCCAGGTAGCGGTGGCACGCAGAAGCAGTGCTGATCCTGCCCCTGTGTGCTCACAGGTGACGTCTTTCTATTGCAAACAAGGGACAAGCGCAACCCCCTGGTCTATGCCATCTTCTCCACCTCCAGGTAAAGTGCACCCTGCATGGCAAAGCTGGCACACACCCATGGTGCCCTCTGCCTCACATCACCATGTGTCTCTCTCATCAGCTCCGTTTTCCAGGGCTCGGCCATCTGTGTCTATACTATGGCTGACATCCGGCGGGCTTTCCTGGGGCCCTTTGCACACAAGGAGGGCCCCAACTACCAGTGGGTGTCGTACCAGGCCCGTGTGCCGTACCCCCGCCCAGGCATGGTACGTGGCATGGGGCAAGCCGGGAGTCCAAAAGGTGCCCAGGTAGCTGGCGGGGAGCACCGGGAGCAAGTGCCACCTGCTCACCTGGCTCTGTCTCCCTGCAGTGCCCCAGCAAAACCTTCGGCACCTTCAGCTCCACCAAGGACTTCCCGGATGAGGTGATCCAGTTTGCCCGGCACCACCCGCTCATGTACAACCCAGTGCTACCCCACGGCCACCGCCCCCTCTTCCTGCAGACCAACACACCTCACACTTTCACCCGCATCGCTGTGGACCGCGTCACAGCTGCTGATGGCCACTACGACGTCCTCTTCATCGGCACGGGTGCATGGTGCCTCCTTGGCTAGGGGTCTGAGGTTTGGGACTGGGCTGAGCGCAGGAGCTGCACCCCCCAGACCCTCCGCCTCACTCTGTTCCTCCCTGCAGATGTGGGAACAGTGCTGAAGGTGGTCTCAGTGCCCAAAGAGAGTTGGCAGAGCATGGAGGAACTGGTGCTGGAGGAGCTTCAGGTCTTCCAGGTGAGAGGGACCTCAAGAAGGCACTAATGGTGCGGGCATGCACTTTGATGAGCTCCGTGAGTGCCACTAGGGAGCCCTGGAGAGGGACCTGAGCAACTTGGTTCTCTCTGCACCCCCTTCCCCAGCATTCCCCTGGGCAAGGCTGCGCCCCATGCTGAGCGTGCTTGCCCTGATGTGTGCCCTTGCTCTTTTGGCAGGACTTGTCCCCCATCACCAGCCTGCAGATCTCCTCCAAGCGGGTAAGGGGGGAGCAGAGCTCCATGGCCGCCAGCTCCATGGGACCTGTCCCCATGTTTGCCTGTGTCTGTGGCCGAGTTGTCGCCCTTCTGTGGGGATGCTCAAGCTCCCTTTCTGCTTGCAGCAACAGCTCTATGCTGGGTCGGCCACGGCTGTGGCCCAGCTGCCCCTGCACCGCTGCGGCATCTACGGCAAAGCCTGTGCTGAGTGCTGCCTGGCCCGGGACCCCTACTGCGCCTGGGACGGCAGCTCCTGCACCCGCTACGTGCCCAACACCAAAAGGTAGATGGGATCGTCCTCCCCTGGAGGCAGCTGCCACTGTGCCCAGATGCCTGGGTGAGGGGCCCCCCATCCTGCTGCTGCCCAGTCCTCACTGCCCACCCCCATCTCCCCAGGCGTTTCCGCCGGCAGGACGTTCGCAATGGGGACCCCAACGTGCTCTGCTCCGAAGGTGAGTTAGGGCCTTGGCGCAAGGTGCTGCCCTGCTGTGCCAGCAGGCAGCTGGCGCTCAGTGCTGACAGCCTGGCCGTCTCCCTGCAGACCCGCAGCCGGGCAGTGTGCCCCAGAGGAAGCTCTATGGTGTGGAGGGCAGCAGCGCCTTCCTGGAGTGCGTGCCTAAGTCCCTGCGGGCCCGCGTGCTCTGGACATACCAGCGGGCCAGCGATGCCCCCAAGAGCGAGGTAGGGCTTTGCCAGCACAGGCCCAGTGTCACGGCCACCCCTGAGGGCTGTGCTGCGCCGTGCTGCCCTGCTTCCCGCCACCCACCCCGAACCCCTCGGTGCCTGCAGGTGCAGCTGGATGAGCGGGTGGTGCGGACAGAGCGGGGCCTTCTGCTGCGCAGCGTGCAGCCCAGCGACGCCGGCCTCTACCTCTGCCACGCCATGGAGCACCGCTTCACCCAGCCCCTGCTGCGGCTTGCGCTGGAAGTGATCGGCGCTCAGCAGGCCCCGGGGCTGGCGCTCGCTGCCGAGCCAGCGGGCCCCCCCGGCCGCAAGGTCTGGTACTGGGACTTCCTCCAGCTGGTGGAGCACCCACCCCTGGGGGCCATGGACAAGGTGTGTGAGCGGCTCTGGAGCCGTGGGAGCCCTGCCGCCCGCAGGAGGCCCCCGCTGCCTCCGCCACTCAGCAGCAAGGCCCGGCCCACCATGTGGCGGCAGGCCGAGGAGCCGCGCAAAGGCCGCAGCCGGCGCACGCATGAGGCGCCGCGCGCCGAGCGAGGGCCCCGCCATACGTCCCCCTGGTGACCCTGGCGCTGGCCCTGGGCGCCAGGCTCTGTCTAGGAGCGGAGTCGCAGGCCACGCGGGCAAAAGGCAGGGCAGCAGCATTGGTGCTGGCCGGGCTGTGGAGGTCGCCCCACAGCGTGACGGCAGGGCCCGAGCGGGGCCAGTGGTGGCTCTGGGGCTGGGCGGGGTAGAGCAGCTGGCCTGGAGAGCTCCGATGGCTGCGCCTAGATGCCCATTGCTGCCCGGCCAGGGATCCCTGTGCCCGCCACTGCCCACTCTGAGCACCTGTGGGGAAGCAAGCAGGTTCCTGGGATGTCACAGAACCACTGTATTTATTAACGACTGTTACCGAGGAATGTAAATCTGCCCTGGGTGTGCCGGGGTGGGCTGGGCTGGACTGCATCCTGTGGGTATGATAAGAGGTGCTCACGTCACGGGGAGGGGCCCAAGGTGCATGGGGTTGACAGGAGCCCTGGCCAGGCCAGGAGGGACCTGGGCAGCCGCACCAGGACGAGCAGGACCCAGGGGGTTGGCACCTGGCCAGAAGTGGGGACCGAGGCATTGCCCTGGGGCTGGTGGGACCGAAGGGGCATCTCTGCCCAGAGGGGAGGATGCTGGAGGTGCCCAGCATTCTGGGTGCAGCTGTGTGGCAGAGCTGCCAAGCCCTTGCATTTGTACTAACTGAACGCAATAAAGCAGAGGATTGAGCCCAGCGGCTGGAATGTGCCCAGCCCCGCCCCAGGAATGCCCTCCCCATGGGAAAGCCGCAGGGGGGTCAGTCCTCTCCACATACATCCGTCCTGCAGGGCCGCTCGGAGCAGCCGTCTGCACTTTCGTTTCCAGAAGGCTGAAATCGAAACTTGAGCGGTTGCCAGGGCAGTGCCAGAGCGGAGGCTTCAGGGAAGACCTGAAACACAACCCGGGCTCTGCTGTGTGGTGATTATGTCTGTGCACTTGGTGACATCGGAGCGCAGCACAAGATCCCCCGGCGTGAGCACAGGCCATGGCAGCCCCAGCCTCCTGTGGGCACCCCTTTGCTTGGGGCGCTCCCTTGGTGGTCCCTGGGCCCTCCTAAGAGCTGGAGCATGCAGAGGGGGCCCTGAGGAGCCCCAACCACAAGGTGCCCCTGGCAGCCATAGCTCTGGCATCTTCCTGAACCTGCAGGTGGCTGCGGTGCTGGCCTGTGGCCGCATCCTCATGCTGATGAAGGTCCCCGGGGTGGTGACTGGCCGGAGCAGCCCTGGGGACCCTGGGAACAGGAACCTTTTGGTGACCCAGCCCCAGCTATATGTCCCCTATCCTGCCTCCCTGCTCCGAGGGTCCTGGGATTGGTGCTGCGCAATCCCTTGGCAAAGGGCCTGGTGGGGAGAGGAGGCGGAGAGGGGCTCTGCTCGTATCTACATAACCTCAGCCTTGGGTGGCTGAGGAAGAGGCAGAGCCCCAGGACTGGGGGCCACCTTAAATTAGTGCTCCCAATGCCATCGGAATGGAGGGTGGAAAGGCTCAGAAGCAACCACAGGCCCAGAAGGGCTATGTGCCCCCATGTGCACCCCATGCCCATGTTGCTGGCACCTGGTTTGGTGCTGGGCTGGCATCCCCCACCTGGCAGGACCCGTTTTCCACTGCCCTGCCTATCTAGCACCCTTGTTCCTTCCCCGTGAGCTCATCCCCAAACTGCTCCTTTGCTGGTTCGCACGGTCCCTAAAGCCAGGGGAGCACAAAGGTTTTCCAAGTCATTTATTTACAGTGTGCTGGGTGCTGTATGGATAGAGCAGGGTGGGCTGGTGCCCAGGCAATGCTTAGGAGGGCAAGGAAGCAGGGAAGCGGGGGCGCTGGGGGCCTGTGCCCCCACGGAGACGCAGGAGCAGGTAGATGATGCTCTTGCTCTGGATGCCGTAGTGCGCCAGCGTGTGCTGATCTTCCAGCTGCCTGGAGTCAAACATCAGCTGCTGCTGGTCTACATGAACACGCTGCTTTTCGTAGATCTTTTGCTTGAGTTGCCGGACGGTATCGGTGGGCCGCACGGTGTAGGGGGTGGTGCGGCTGTTCTCCTTCACCAGGACCTCCATGTCCTCGGTTTGCAACAGCATCAGCGTGGTGCTGCAGAAGAAGCCAGAGGCAGCCAGGGTTGCACTGTCCTGCAGGATGAGGGGAGCCCGGCCTGGTTCCTGCTGGCCCAGGCACTGCTGATATACAGGGATGTCCCACTCCTCGCTGATCCTTTTCTTCAGGTCCAGGATGGTGGTGTCCAGGCTGACGTTCATGGTCAGTCTGTGGCCTGTCAGACGCTTTATCTCCACTGTGATGGGTCGAGCCGGCTGTGGGGGAAGAGGGCAGGTAGGTGAGGTCGGCGGGGACGTGGTCTGGGGACTGCGACCTCCTCAGGTGTGGGCAGCCCTACCTGCACATTCCAGGGATGGGCAAAGGCGACGCAGGGCAGAGAACGGCAACGAGTAGCCTCCTTTGCCACTGCAGCCCAATCTGCGCGTTGACCCAGGATCCCTGTTGGGTCTGCGGGGTCCAGGATCACAGGGCTGTGAAGACAAGCACAGGCCCTGCTCTCAGTGCTGTTCCAGCGCAGGTGGAGGCCTGGACATTCAGCAGTTGTGCCCATGGCCCCTGCCCAGAGCCAGCCCCACTTGGGAGCAACACCTGGTCTGCAGTGCAGGCAGTGCCTGTGGTGCGGGTGGCACACAGGCAGTGCCTGCGGTGGGGGCTCTCACCGTGAGCTGTGCAGCAGCAGGTTCTTCACAAAGCCGCCCACATCAGGGTGCTGGAGAGAGTAGTACTTTTCCCAGTAGATGAGGATCTTCTGGTGCTGGCACAGCAGCTCCAGCACGGTGCGAAAGCCTTCAGCCATCCTGAAGTCCTCACTAGCCCCCGTGCCCTGCTCCCATGCATAGATGGTTAGCAGTTCCAGGGCGTACTTGGGGGGCAGGTTTGCCGAGAGGTTCCGTGGCTTGAGAACCTGGAAAGGAGATGGGAACGGGTGAGAGCTGGCAGGCACAGGCATCCCAGGGTGTGGGATGGATCCTGGGATGCCCGTGCCGGCGCAGCAAGGCTGGGCAGCCACTCACCTCCTTGTACCAGTACTTGACCAGGCGCAGCAGGTTCTTGAGCTTGGCAGGGCACCGCTTCACAAACAACTTCTGCAGTTCAGTGAAGCAGGGAGAGAACTCGCTGAGCTCCCCATGCGCAGCCAGGAGTCTCACGTACACGTTAGGATCTGGCACAGTGTCCTGAGTCACCTGCCCTGTGGGGGGAGAGAGCGCTGCAAGAGCTGTCCCGGCATGAACTGACCCCAGCCCCACATCTGCTGAGCGCAGAGTCCTACCCAAGGCGTCGTAGGCAGGCAGGACATCAACATCAACGGACTCTGAGTACGACGTGGACTGGAGGGTGAGGCTGAGGGAGCGCGCGGATGAGCCGTAGCGGCCCTTGCGCCGGAGATTGATGATCATCACAGAGAATGTCAGCGTATTTCTGCATTGTTCGAGCATCCTCTCAATATGGTTGAGGATTTCAGCTCGCCTCTGTTTCTGGTCCTGGTAGCTGGAGAAGCAGCTGAGGAAGACCACCACATCGGCATCGGAGTTGTTCTTCAGGGCCGTGCCCTTGCCTGTTGAGCCACCCTGCGGAAGGAGATGGCACCCGGTCAGCACTGCCACCCCCCGCGGCAAGGCAGTGGGGAAGGACCCTCGCTGCTCAAGAAAGCCACGAAGGGAAACTGAGGCAGAGCACAAGCTGAATGCGCGGGGCAAGGGGAAGGTGGCACTGGGTGCCAGGCTATGGAGAGAGCCCCGGGGACCATGAGGGGCTGGCAGGGCAGGGGTCACGGTGCCCAGAGGCACCGGGAAGCACTCACCTTGACTGTCTTGTGGACGCGAATGCTGTCAAAGCACTGCTCCTTG
>NW_028290024.1:0-37672 GCF_059628265.1 Tinamus guttatus
CAAGGGGACACCCCTAAATGCCCCATGGAGACTCCAAAAAGCCCCTCAGGGACCCCCTCCAGCACCCCAAAAACGGGAGCTGGAGACCCCAACGTTTGCACAAGGGGCCACCCCTAAATGCCCCATGGAGACTCCAAAAACCCCCTCAGGGACCCCCTCCAGCACCCCCAAAATGGGAGCTGAAGACCCCAATGTTCACACGAGGGGACACCCCTAAATGCCCCATGGAGACTCCAAAAAGTCACTCAGGGACCCCCTCCAGGTACCCCCCAAAATGGGAGCTGAAGACCCCAACGTTCGCACGAGGGGACACCCCTAAATGCCCCATGGAGACTCCAAAAACCCCTCAGGGACCCCCTCCAAAGAGCCCAAGGGGACCCCAATACCCAAGGGGACCCTGATACCCCAAGGGGACCCCAATACCCCAAAGGGCCCCCCCACCACCTGCCTATTAGAGAAGCCCCCACCTCAAACAGCCCAAAGGGGGGCCCCAGGCCCTATGGACCCCATATGGGGCCCCAGACAGCCCAGAGGGTCCCCAAACTCTTGCAGTTGGGGACACAACCCCCGAAGTGCCCCCAAACACCCCGTGAAGGGTCTGTCCCCCTCCCTGTGTGGCCCTGCTTGGGGTCCCCTCTTTGGGGGGTCCCCATCCCCGTTGGGGACGCCCTGACCTTGGCGAAGAACTTGATCTCCTGCTCGTGGGGGGACTTCTCCACGCGGCCGCTGCTCACCACGGCCTCTGCGGAGGGGACAGGGGTTGGGGACACGGGGGGACGCGGGGACAGAGGGACGTGGGGACGGGAATGTGGACACCTGGGGGACGCGGTGGCAGCGGGGACGCGAGGGGCTGGGGGAGGCACGGAGGGGACATGGGACAGGGGGGTCCCCACAAGATGAGGGGGTCCCAGGAAGGTCCCACAGGGCTGGGGGGCTCCCAGGGGGCCCCCAGGGGTCCAGGAAGGTCCTGTGGGGTCCCCAGGAAGGTCCCTGGGGGTCCAGGATTTTCCCAGGGGGTCCCCAGGATTCCAGGAAGGTCCCGGGGGCTCCCAGGGGTCCAGGAAGGTCCCGGGGGGTCCCCAGAATTCCAGGAAGGTCCCGGGGGGTGCCCAGGGGGTCCCCAGGGGTCCAGGAAGGTCCCAGGGGATCCCCAGGATTCCAGGAAGGTTCCAGGAGTCCCAGGAGGGCTTGGAAGGTCCCAGGGGTCCCCACAAGCTGAGGGGGGTCCCAGAAAGGTCCCGCAGGGCTGGGGGGCTCCCAGGGGGTCCCCAGGAAGGTCCTAGGGGTCCCAGGGGGGCTTGGAAGGTCCTGGGGGTCCCCACAAACTGAGGGGGGTCCCAGAAAGGTCCCGCAGGGCTGGGGGGCTCCCAGGGGGTCCCCAAGGGTCCAGGAAGGTCCCAGGGGATCCCCAGGATTCCAGGAAGGTTCCAGGAGTCCCAGGAGGGCTTGGAAGGTCCCGGGGGTCCCCACAAGCTGAGGGGGGTCCCAGAAAGGTCCCGCAGGGCTGGGGGGCTCCCAGGGGGTCCCCAGGAAGGTCCTAGGGGTCCCAGGGGGGCTTGGAAAGTCCTGGGGGTCCCCACAAACTGAGGGGGGTCCCAGAAAGGTCCCGCAGGGCTGGGGGGCTCCCAGGGGGTCCCCAAGGGTCCAGGAAGGTCCTAGGGGGTCCCCAAGATTCCAGGAAGGTCCTGAGGGTCCCAGGGGGGGGCTTGGAAGGTCCCGGGGATCCCCAAAAGCTGAGGGGGGTCCCAGGAAGGTCCCGCAGGGCTGGGGGGCTCCCAGGGGGTCCCCAGGAAGGTCCTAGGGGTCCCAGAGGGGCTTGGAAGGTCCTGGGGGTCCCCACAAACTGAAGGGGGTCCCAGAAAGATCCCGCAGGGCTGGGGGGCTCCCAGGGGGTCCCCAGGGCTCTAGGAAGGTCCCGGGGGGTCCCCAGGATTCCAGGAAGGTCCTGGGGGGTCCCCAGCAGTCCAGGAAGGTCCCAGGGGGTCCCCAGGGGTCCAGGAAGGTCCCGGGGGTCCCCAGGGCTCCAGGAAGGTCCCAGGGGGTCCCCAGGATTCCAGGAAGGTCCTGGGGGGGTCCCCAGTGGTTCAGGAAGGTCCCAGGGGGTCCCAGGATTCCAGGAAGGTCCCGGGGGTCCCCAGGAAGGTCCCGGGGGGTCCCCAGTGGTCCAGGAAGGTCCCAGGGGCTCCCAGGGGTCCAGGAAGGTCCCAGGGGGTCCCCAGGAAGGTCCCGGGGGTCCCCAGAATTCCAGGAAGGTCCCAGGGGGTCCCCAGGAGTCCAGGAGGGTCCCGGGGGTCCCCAGGAAGGTCCTGGGGGGTCCCCAGAATTCCAGGAGGGTCCCGGGGGTCCCCAGGGCGGCGGGGGCCGTACCCAGGTGGGCGATGAACTCCTGCGAGATGTCCATCCACTTGAGCAGCTGCTGCAGGAAGCCGTAGGCGAAGCGCTTCTCGATGGACGACGTGTCCAGCTCCATGTCCTTGAGCCCCCTGGGACACGGGGGGACAGCGGGGTGTCCCCAAAGCGCCCCCAGAGCCCCCTGGGACACGGGGACAGCACGGTGTCCCCAAACCACCCCCAGGACCCCCTGCTCCATGTCCTTGAGCCCCCTGGGACACGGGGGGACAATGGGGTGTCCCTAAACCACCCCCAGGACCCCCTGGGACACGGGGGGACATTGGGGTGTCCCCAAACTGCCCCCAAAGCCCCCTGCTCCATGTCCTTGAGCCCCCTGGGACACGGGGGGACAGCTCGGTGTCCCCAAAGCGCCCCCAGAGCCCCCTGGGACACGGGGACAGCGCGGTGTCCCCAAACCGGCCCCAGAGCCCCCTGGGACACGGGGGGACATTGGGGTGTCCCCAAACCACCCCCAAAGCCCCCTGCTCCATGTCCTTGAGTCCCCTGGGACACGGGGGGACAGCTCGGTGTCCCCAAAGCGCCCCCAGGACCCCCCACTCCTTGTCCTTGAGTCCCCTGTGGGGGGACAGTGCGGTGTCCCCAAACCACCCCCAGAGCCCCCTGGGACATGGGGGGACATTGGGGTGTCCCCAAACCACCCCCAAGACCCCCTGCTCCATGTCCTTGGGTCCCCTGTGGGGGACAGCATGGTGTCCCCAAATCTGCTCCCCCTCCCTGTCCCTCCGCCCCAGACCTTCCAGCTCGGGGGTCCCCAATGCCCCCGCGCTCCCCTGTCCCGGGCAGGGCCCCCCGTGTCCCGTGTCCCCGCTGTCCCCACTGTCCCCACTGTGCCCATGTCCTCACTGTCCCCGCTGTCCCCATGTCCTCGCTGTCCCCATGTCCCCGCTGTCCCGCTGTCCCCATGTCCCCACTGTCCTCGTGTCCCCACGTCCCTGTGTCCCCGCTGTCCCCACTGTCCCCACTGTCCCCGTGTCCCCGTGTCCCCGCTGTCCCCGCTGTCGCCATGTCCCTGCTGTCCCCGTGTCCCTGCTGTCCCCATGTCCCCGCTGACCCCACTGTCCCCACTGTCCCCGTGTCCCCGCTGTCCCCATGTCTCCGCTGTCCCCATGTCTCCGCTGTCCCCGCGTCTCCATGTCCCCGTGTCCTCATTGTCCCTGTGTCCCTGTTGTCCCTGCTGTCCCTGTGTCCCTGCTGTTCCCGCTGTCCCTGTGTCCCCATGTCCCTGCTGTCCCCACATCCCCACTGTCCCCATGTCCCTGCTGTCCCCTGTCCCTGCTGTCCCCGCTGTCCCCATGTCCCCGTGTCCCCGCGTGTCCCCCCGCACGCACCGGGTGACCGCGTAGCCGTTGAGCTGCAGGAACTTGAGCAGCTCCTGGGCCTTCTCGCGGTCGCGCGCCTTCTCCTTGGCCGTCAGGGTGTCGTAGGGCACGAGCAGGGGGTGCGAGCCCCCCCCTGGCCCCGGCGTCAGCACCCAAGGGTGCCCCGTGGGGCGGGGGACCCGCGGGACGGGGGGTCCGGGGGGAAGGAGCAGCCCGGGGGGGACGGGGGGGACGGAGGGGCAGCTGTGGGGGGCCCTATAGGGGCAGCACCCATAGGGGACAGCACCCATAGGGGAACAGCATCCATAGGGGGCAGCACCCATAGCGGGGTGGAACTCATAGCGGGGTGGCACCCATAGGGGACAGCACCCATAGGGGATAGCACCCATAGAGGAACAGCATCCATAGGGGGCAGCACCCATAGGGGACAGCACCCATAGGGGAACAGCATCCATAGGGGAACAGCATCCACAGGGGGCAGCACCCATAGGGGACAACACCCATAGGGGACAACACCCATGGGGGACAGCACCCATGGGGGACAGCACCCATGGGGGGGCAGCACCTGGGTGGACGGAGGGACCACCCCAAGGGATGAGGAGCACCCATAGGGGGCAGCACCCATAGGGGATCAGCACCCATGGGGGACAGCACCCATAGGGGGCAGCACCCATAGGGGATCAGCACCCATGGGGGACAGCACCCATAGGGGGCAGCACCCATAGGGGAGCAGCACCCATAGGGGAGCAGCATCTAGGTGGGTGCAGGGACCCCAAGGGATGAGGAGCACCCATAGAGGGGGCAACACCCATGGGGGACAGCACCCATAGGGGAGCAGCACCCATAGGGGACAGCACCCATAGAGGGGGCAACACCCATGGGGGACAGCACCCATAGGGGAGCAGCACCCATAGGGGACAGCACCCATAGAGGGGGCAGCACCCATAGGGGGGCAGCACCTGGAGGATGGAGAGACCCCAAGGGATGAGGAGCACCCATAGGATATCAGCACCCATAGAGGAGCAGCACCCATAGGGGAGCAGCACCCATAGGGGACAGCACCCATAGAGGGGGCAGCACCCATAGGGGGGCAGCACCTGGAGGATGGAGGGACCCCAAGGGATGAGGAGCACCCATAGGATATCAGCACCCATAGAGGAGCAGCACCCATAGGGGAGCAGCACCCATAGGGGAGCAGCATCTAGGTGGGTGCAGGGACCCCAAGGGATGAGGAGCACCCATAGGATATCAGCACCCATAGGGGAGCAGCACCCATAGGGGAGCAGCACCCATAGGGGAGCAGCATCTAGGTGGGTGCAGGGACCCCAAGGGATGAGGAGCACCCATAGAGGGGGCAACACCCATGGGGGACAGCACCCATGGGGGGCAGCACCCATAGGGGAGCAGCACCCATGGGGGGCAGCACCCATAGAGAAGTAGCACTCATGGGGGGGCAGCATCCATAGGGGGCAGCACCCATAGGGTGGCAGTACCCATAGGGGAGCAGCACCCATAGGGGAGGAGCACCCACAGAGGGGGCAGCACCTATGGGGGACAGCACTCATAGGGGAGGAGCACCCATAGGGGAGGAGCACCCATAGAGGGGGCAGCACCCATGGGGGACAGCACCCATGGGGGGCAGCACTCATAGGGGAGGAGCACCCATAGGGGAGGAGCACCCATAGAGGGGGCAGCACCTATGGGGGACAGCACCCATAGGGGAGCAGAACCCATAGGGGACAGCACCCATAGAGGGGGCAGCACCCATAGGGGACAGCACCCATGGGGGGCAGCACTCATAGGGGAGCAGCACCCATAGGGGAGGAGCACCCATAGAGGAGGAGCACCCACAGGGTATCAGCACCCATAGGGTATCAGCACCCATAGGTGGGTGCTCGGGGGCCCGGGCCCCGCTCACCCTTGGCCTCCAGCTCCTGCTTCTTCTTACGTCCCCACGTGTTGTGGTAGTTCTCGGCCAGCTGCTCCGCCATGGCCTGGGGGACACGGCGGGGTGACACGGGGGTCCCCGCGGTGACCACGGTGACACCGGGGGACCCTCCGCGCTCACCTGCAGCTCCCGGGACAGCGTCACCCCCGACAGGTCCACGGGCTGGGGGCTGTAGCCGTGGCTGGGGTCGTAGGTGGCCTGGAGCAGAGGATGGGGACACGGTGGCACCTGCACGGGACACCCGCTGTCCCCAAGGCCACCCGCTGTCCCCAAGGCCACCCGCTGTCCCCACCTGGGCGGACTGGGAGATCTTGCGGGTCTTCTTCTTCTCGGCCCGCTCCTCGTCGCCCTCGCGCGCCTTCTCCACCATCCACTCCCAGGCCAGCATGGCCTTGAGCGACTCCTTGATGGGCCACCGGTAGATCTCCTTGTCCTGGGGAGGGGACACACGGGGTTGGGGGGCACCCTTGGGTGCTCCCGGCGCCCACGCGGCACCCGGGTACCTTCTCGGAGAAGGTCTTGTAGGGCCGCAGCATGGGGTGCGTCTTGGCCTCCTCGTCCACGGTCTCCCCGAAGGTCCAGTTGTTTTGGATCTGCCGGATCCGGGACACGTCGCGGGGGGGGTCCAAGGGGTGCAGGGGGACTCGGGGGGGTCATGGGGAGCGGTTGGGGGGTCAGGGGGGTTGCAGGGGTGCAACGGAGGTGCATGGAGGGGTGCAATGCAGGTGCATGGAGGGGTGCAACGCAGGTGCATGGAGGGGTGAAATGGAGGGGTGCAATGCAGGTGCATGGAGGGGTGCAACATGCGTGCATCGCGAGTGCAATGCAGGTGCAATGCAGGGGTGCATGGAGGGGTGCATGGAGGGGTGCAATGCGGTGCATGCAGGGGTGCAATGCAGGTGTAAGGCAGGTGCATGCAGGGGTGCAATGCGGGTGCATGCAGGGGTGCAACGTGGGTGCATGCAGGGGTGCAATGCAAGTGCATGGAGGAGTGCAATGCAGGTGCATGGAGGGGTGCAACGCGGGTGCATGCTGGGGTGTATGGAGGGGTGCAATGCAGGTACATGGAGGGGTGCAACATGAGTGCATTGCGGGTGCAATGCAGGTGCATGCAGGGGTGCAACACAGGTGCATGCAGGGGTGCATGCAGGGGTGCAACGGAGGTGCATGGAGGGGTGCAACACAGGTACATGGAGGGGGTGCAATGCAGGTGCATGGAGGGGTGCAACATGAGTGCATTGCAGGTGCAATGCAGGTGCATGCAGGGGTGCAATGCAGGTGCATGGAGAGGTGCAACGCGGGTGCATGCTGGGGTGTATGGAGGGGTGCAATGCAGGTGCATGGAGGTGTGCAACACGGGTGCAGTGCAGGTGCATGCAGGGGTGCAACACAGGTGCATGCAGGGGTGCATGGAGCGGTGCAATGCAGGTGCATGGAGAGGTGCAACACAGGTGCCATGCAGGTGCATGGAGAGGTGCAATGCGGGTGCATGGAGGAGTGCAGCATGGGTGCAACACGGGTGCAATGCAGGTGCATGCAGGGGTGCAATGCACGGGTGCAATGCAGGGGTGCAATGCGGGCGCATGCAGGGGTGGCACACTGCGGGGTGGGGGTCCCAGGGTGTCCCCACGCGCGGGCAGGGGTCCCACCTTGTCGAACGCCCACTTCTCGTGCGTGTACTCCGCGTACTTGTTGATGAAGCCGTCCAGCTTCTCGGGGATGATGACGCTGCGGAGGGAACGCGGGGACGCTCAGGGGGGACAGCGGGAGGACCCGGAGCCCAGGACGGGCGCTTTGGGGGACCCACTTGAGGGTCTCGACAGGCTTGGGGTCGAAGTTGCCCTCGGCGTCCACCGAGGCCTTCTTCTCGGTCTTGGAGGAGTAGCTGGCGTCCACGTAGTCGGGCGGGAGGGCGCCGGCGATGGCGCACAGGCAGGGCATGGCCAGCTTGTAGAGCTCGGCGTCGAACTTCTGCGGGGCCGCGGGCGTCACCGCCGGGGCCACCTCCCCCCGTCCCCGTCATCCCCATCCCCATCTCTAGCTCCCCATCAGCCCCACATCCCCATCATCCCCATCCCCATCATCCCCATCAGTCCCACATCTCCATCATCCCCATCCCCATCATCCCCATCAGTCCCACATCTCCATCATCCCCGTCATCCCCATCCCCACCCCCATCTCCCCATCAGTCCCACATCTCCATCATCCCCGCCATCCCCATCCCCATCTCCATCATCCCCATCAGTCCCACATCCCCATCATCCCCGTCATCCCCATCCCCATCTCCCCATCAGCCCCACATCTCCATCATCCCCGTCATCCCCATCCCCATCTCCCCATCAGTCCCACATCTCCATCATCCCCGCCATCCCCATCCCCATCTCCATCATCCCCATCAGTCCCACATCCCCATCATTCCCATCTCCTTCCCCATCATCCCCATCCCCATCATCCTCACATCTCCACCTCCCCCACATCCCCATCATCTCCATCCCCATCTCCATCTCCCCATCAGCCCCACATCCCCATCATTCCCATCTCCATCCCCATCATCCCCATCCCCATCATCCTGGCATCCCCATCTCCCCCACATCCCCATGTCCCCCCATCCCCATCTCCCCCACATCCCCATCACTCCCATTCCCATCTCCCCCACATCCCCATCCCCATCTCCCCACATCCCTAACCCCATCTCCATCTCCCCCATCTCCATCTCCCCCATATCCCCATAACCCCACATCTCCATCTCCTCCCCATCCCCATCTCCCCAACATCCCCATCTCCCCCCATCCCCATTACTCCTATCTCCATCTCCCCCACATCCCCATCTCCATCTCCCCATCTCCATCTCCCCCACATCCCCATCACTCCCATTCCCATCTCCCCCACATCCCCATCTCCATCTCCCCAACATCCCCATCTCCATCTCCCCATCTCCATCTCCCCCACATCCCCATCACTCCCATTCCCATCTCTCCCACATCCCCATCTCCATCTCCCCAACATCCCCATCTCCATCTCCCCATCTCCATCTCCCCAACATCCCCATCTCCATCTCCCCATCATCCCCATCTCCATCTCCTCCACATCCCCATCTCCCCCACATCCCCATCTCCCCAACATCCCCATCTCCATCTCCTCCACATCCCCATCTCCCCCACATCCCCATCTCCCCCACATCCCCATCTCCACCTCCCCCACATCCCCATCTCCATCTCCCCATCTCCATCTCCTCCACATCCCCATCACTCCCATTCCCATCTCCCCCACATCCCCATCTCCCCCGCATCCCCATCTCCATCTCCCCATCTCCATCTCCTCCACATCCCCATCACTCCCATTCCCATCTCCTCCACATCCCCGTCTCCATCTCCCCCGCATCCCCGTCCCCATCTCCTCCCCATCCCCATGTCCCCGTCCCCGCGGACCTTGTGCGCCAGCGACTCGAAGATGCCCCAGAAGAGCTTGCGCGTGAGGTGCAGCTCCTCCTCGGAGCTCACGCCGTAGTTGGGCCAGCCGCTGGGCAGGCAGTAGTACTTCCAGCAGCGCTCGTAGTGGTTGGTCAGCAGCTGGGGACACGGTGGGGACACGTGAGGACGGCGGCCGGCGCCCCCGGGGACACCCAACGCGTGGGATCCATCACCTTGAGGGGCATCTTGGCAAACTCGTTGAGGATGGGCACGTCGAAGACGAGGCGGCGCAGGAGGTGCTGCAGCATGGAGGGGCGGATGTACCTGGGGGACGGAGGGGACGGTGAGCGGGACGGCGTCACATGGGGATGGGACGTTGCACGGGGACGGGACATTGCACGGGGACAGGACGTTGCACGGGGACGGGACATTGCACAGGGACGGGACTTTGCACGGAGATGGGACGTTGCATGGGGACAAGGACATTGCACGGGGACGGGACTTTGCACAGGGACGGGACATTGCACGGAGACGGGACATTGCATGGGGACAAGGACATTGCATGGAGATGGGACGTTGCACGGAGATGGGACGTTGCACGGGGACAGGGCATCACACAGGGACGGGACATCTTACCAGGTCAGGACATTGCACGGGGACAGGATGTTGCATGGGGACAGGACGTTGCATGGGGACGGGACGCTGCATGGGGATGGGACTTTGCACGAGGACGGGACATTGCACAGGGACAGGATGTTGCACAGGGACAGGATGTTGCACAGAGATGGGACGTTGCACAGAGATGGGACGTTGCACGGAGATGGGACGTTGCACATGGACAAGGACATTGCACAGGGACAAGGACATTGCACAGGGACAAGGACATTGCACGGGAATGGGACTTTGCATGGAGACGGGACATTGCACATGGACAAGGACATTGCACAGGGACAGGACGTTGCACAGGGACGGGACGTTGCACGGAGATGGGACATTGCACGTGGACAAGGACATTGCACAGGGACGGGATGTTGCACAGGGACAAGGACATTGCACAGGGACAAGGACATTGCACAGGGACAGGATGTTGCACGGGAATGGGACTTTGCATGGAGACGGGACGTTGCACAGGGACAAGGACATTGCACGGGGACGGGATGTTACACGGGAATGGGACATTGCGCGGGGACAAGGACGTTGCACAGGGACAGGATGTTGCACGGTGACGGGACGTTGCACAGAGACGGGACGTTGCACGTGGACAAGGACATTGCACGGGGACAAGACGTTGCACATGGACAAGGACGTTGCACAGGGACAGGATGTTGCATGGAGACGGGACGTTGCACGGGAATAGGACATTGCACATGGACAAGGACATTGCACAGGGACAGGACATTGCACGGGGACACGGGGTCCCCCCAGATCCCCGCTCACCGGCACAGCGCCATGAGACACTCCTCGATGACGTCGCGCTGCGCCTTGGTGAGCGAGCGGCCGCGCGACAGGCGGTAGATGGTGTGCAGCATGGAGTCCACCATGATGGCGCGGTGCTCGGTGCCCGCGAAGAGCGGCGCGCACTTGGTGATGAGCGGCAGCACCGCCACGCACAGGTAGCGGTTCAGCGCCAGCGCCATCTCCGTCGTGCTGAACGCGGCCTGAGGGCACCGACCGCCGTCACCGGGGGACGCCGGGGGCCGCCTCCGGCCATGGGGACGAAGGGACGTGGCGCCCATGGGGAGGGGACAGCCCGTGTCCACAGGAGCACCAAGGCACAAGGACCCCAGGTCCATCCCATGGGACAGCCTGTGTCCAAGCCCACAGGAGCACCGAGGATCAAGGACGAAGGGACATCCCATGGGACAAGGACAGCGCTCAAGGACCCCAGGACCATCCCATGGGACAGGGACAGCCGGTGTCCAACCCCACAGGAGCACCAAGGCACAAGGACCCCAGGTCCATCCCATGGGACAGCCGGTGTCCAACTCCACAGGAGCACCGAGGATCAAGGACCCCAGGTCCATCCCATGGGACAGCCCGTGTCCAAGCTCGCAGGAGCACCGAGGTTCAAGGACCCCAGGTCCATCCCATGGGATGGGGACAGCGCTCAAGAACCCCAGGTCCATCCAATGGGACAGGGACAGCCCGTGTCCAACCCGGCAGGAGCACCAAGGCACAAGGACCCCATGTCCATCCCATGGGCCAGGGACAGCAATCAAGGACCCCAAGTCCATCCCATGGGCCAGGGACAGCAATCAAGGATCCCAAGTCCATCACATGGGATGAGGACAGCGCTCAACGACCCTGGGTCCATCCCATGGGACAAGGACAGCACTCAAGAACCCCAGGTCCATCCCATGGGACAGGGACAGCCCATGTCCAACCCCACAGGAGCACCAAGACTCAAGGACCCCAGGTCCATCCCATGGGACAAGGACAGTGCTCAAGAACCCCAGGTCCATCCCATGGGACAGGGACAGCCCGTGTCCAACCCCACAGGAACACCGAGGCTCAAGGACCCCAGGTCCATCCCATGGGACAAGGACAGCGCTCAAGGACCCCAAGTCCATCCCATGGGACAGCCGGTGTCCAACCTCGCAGGAGCGCCAAGGAACAAGGACCCCATATCCATCCCATGGGACAGCCCGTGTCCAACCCCACAGGAGCACCAAGACTCAAGGACCCCGGGTCCATCCCATGGGATGGGGACAGCGCTCAAGGACCCTGGGTCTATCCCCTGGGACAGGGACAGCGCTCAAAAACCCCAGGTCCATCCAATGGGACAGGGACAGCCCGTGTCCAACCCCACAGGAGCACCGAGGCTCAAGGACCCCAGGTCCATCCCACGGGACAAGGACAGCGCTCAAGGACCTCAAGTCCATCCCATGGGACAACCCATGGCCGACCCCGCAGGAGCACCGAGGCTCAAGGACCCCAGTCTATCCCATGGGACAGGGACAGCGCTCAAGGACCCCGGTCCATCCCATGGGACAGCCCATGTCCATCCCCGCAGGAGCACCAAGGCTCAAGGACCCCAGGTCCATCCCATGGGACAAGGACAGCGCTCAAAGACCTCAAGTCCATCCCATGGGACAACCCATGTCCAACCCCTCAACAGCATCTGAGGCTCAAGGACCCCAGGTCCATCCCATGGGACAGGTCCAGCCCATGTCCAACCCCACAGGAGCATCAAGGCTCAAGGACCCAGGTCCATCCCCCCATCCCCATCCCATAGGGAATGCCCATCCCATAGGGAACGCCCATCCCATGGGGAACGTCCCGCAAGGCCAAGGGGACCCCGGCGGGCTCACCGTGTCCAGCGAGGCGGCCGCTCGCATGTCGGGCAGGAATCCCACCTCGAGCACGTGCAGGAGGAAATCCTGCGTCTCGATGCCGTAGACGCGGTCCAGGAAGAGCACCATGGGCGCCTTGTGGTCGGGCACGAAGCTGGCCGACATGCGGGGCTCCACGATGTTCCCGTCTGCGCGCACGGGGCGTCACGGACCCGCCGGGCGTCCCCGCGTCCCCCCGGGGTGTCCCCATGTGTCCCCACCTTTGCCGAAGGCCGGGATCTGCAGCGGGAGGCTGATGATGCCCACGAGGTCGTCGAGGGGCACCAGGGAGCGCAGGATGGCCCGGATCCGCAGCGCCTCTCCCTTGCCAGCCTGGATGAGCTGGGGACAGAGGGGACATGTGGGGGTCCAATCCGGACCCTGCGCATGTCCCCTCCATGCATGTCCCCGTCCGTGTCCCTACGTGCATCTCCGGGGCGCAGCGGCCCAGCAGGTCGATGAGGGCGGCGTAGAAGGACATGATGGCGTTGCCCAGGTGCACGCGGTTCTCCTCGTGCGCCTCCTCGGCGCCAAACCTGCGCGGGGACAGCGGCTCTGGGGACACCGGGCCATGGGGACGCCCAGGTTGGGGACACAGGGAGCCCGCAGCACCGGGCTCGGTGCCCGGATGGCAGTGGGGACGGGGACGTTTGCACTTGCAGGTGTGCACGGAGGTCCTGCTTCCCCAATCCCATGCAGTGCCCTGTCCCCATGCAATGTCCTGTGTCTGTGCAATGTCCTGTGCAATGTCCCATCCCTGTGCAATGCCCTGTCCCCGTGCAAGGTCCCGTCCCCGTGCAAGGTCCCATCCCGGTGCAATGTCCTGTCCTGGTGCAATGTCCCATCCCTAGGCAAAATCCCGTCCCCATGCAATGTCCTGTCCCCATACAATGTCCTGTCCCTGTGCAACATCCCGTCCCTGTGCAATATCTTGTCCCCGTGCAGTGTCCATGTCCCCGTGCAGTGTCCATGTCCCCGTGCAGTGTCCCGTCCCCGTGCAATGTCCCGTCCCCGTGCAATGTCCCATCCCTGTGCAACATCCCATCCCCATGCAATGTCCTTGTCCCCATGCAATGTCCTTGTCCCCATGCAACGACCCATCCCCGTGCAATGTCCCATCCCCATGCAATGTCCCGTCCCCATGCAATGTCCTTGTCCCCGTGCAACGTCCTGTTCCCGTGCAACGTCCTTGTCCCCGTGCAACGTCCTTGTCCCCGTGCAACGCTCCGTCCCCATGCAATGTCCCATCGCCGCGCAACGCCCTGTCCCTGTGCAATGTCCCATCCCTGTGCAATGTCCTTGTCCCCGCGCAACGTACCGTCCCCGTGCAATGTCCTTGTCCCCGCGCAATGTCCTTGTCCCCGCGCAACGTCCCATCCCCATGCAATGTCCCGTCCCCGTGCAACGTCCCGTCCCCGTGCAATGTCCTTGTCCCCATGCAACGTCCCGTCCCGATGCAATGTCCTTGTCCCCGCGCAACGTCCCGTCCCCGTGCAATGTCCTTGTCCCCATGCAACGTCCCGTCCCCGTGCAACGTCCCGTCCCCGTGCAATGTCCCGTCCCCGTGCAACGTCCTTGTCCCCGCGCAACGTCCCGTCCCCATGCCATGTCCTGTCCCCATGCCATGTCCTGTCCCCATGCAACGTCCTTGTCCCCGCGCAACGCCCCGTCCCCGCGCGCGCTCACAGCTCCCTCCTCCGGTCCTTCTTGACGGTGGGGCCGTCGCGCGCCGGGTCCTCGGAGATCTTGATGGCGTCCTCGATGGCGGCCAGCAGCCCGCTGCCGCCCTCGCCGCGCAGCGCCGGCCCGAAGCACTCGGGGCGCCGGATGAGCAGCCGCACCACCACGTTGGCGTTCTCCTCCACGCTCTCCCCTGCGAGTGCCACCGTTCAGCGCCCCAGGGGGGACAGGAGGGGTGCAGGGACCCCAGGGAGCCAGGATGGGGGCACAGGGCACCCAAGGGTGGCAGGATGGGTCCGGATGGGTCCACATGGGTGCAGGGACCCCAGGGAGCCAGGATGGGGGCACAGGGACCCTCCCAGGGTGGCAGGATGGGGGACACAGGGCACCCAAGGGTGTCCGGCCGGGTGCAGGGACCCCAGGGTGAAGGGATGGGGACACAGGACACCCAAAGGTGCCAGGACGGGTGCAGGGACCCCAGGGTGGCAGGTTGGGGGACACAGGGCACCCAAGGGTGTCTGGATGGGTCTGGATGGGTCCAGGTGGGTGCAGGGACCCCAGGGAGCCAGGATGGGGGCACAGGGTGCCCAAGGGTGTCAGGATGGATCCAAATGGGTGCAGGAACCCCAGGGTTAAGGATGGGGGGCACAGGGGACCCAAGGGTGACGGGATGGGAGCAGGGACCCCAGGGAGCCAGGATGGGGGTGCTGGGACTCCCCAGGGTAAAGGGATGGGGGGCACAGGGGCCCCAAGGGTGGCAGGATGGGTCCAGGTGGATGCAGGGACCCCAGGGAGCCAGGATGGAGGCACAGGGTGCCCAAGGCATCAGGGTGGGTCCAGGTGGGTGCAAGGAGCCCCAGGGAGCCAGGATGGGGGGCACGGGGTGCCCAAGGGTGGCAGGATGGGTGCAGGGAGCCCAGGAAGCCAGGATAGGGGTGCTGGGACACCCCAGGGTAAAGGGATGGGGAGTACAGGGCGCCCAAGGGTGGCAGGACGGGTGCAGGTGGGTCCAAGGAGCCCTAGGGAGTCAGGATGGGGCTGGGGGCACAAGGACCCCCCACGGTGTCAGGATGGGTCAGGATGGGTCCAGGTGGGTGCTGGGACCCCAGAGAGACAGGATGGGGGGGCACAGGGTGCCCAAGGGTGTCAGGATGGATCCAAATGGGTGCAGGGACCTCAGGGAGACAGGATGGGAGCTGGGACCCAGGATAGGGGTGCTGGGACCCCAGGGAGCCAGGATGGGGGGCACAGGGTGCCCAAGGGTGTCAGGATGGATCCAAATGGGTGCAGGGACCCCAGGGTTAAGGATGAGGGGCACAGGGTGCCCAAGGGTGTCAGGATGGATCCAAATGGGTGCAGGGACCCCAGGGAGCCAGGATGGGGGTGCTGGGACCCCCCCAAGGGTGGCAGGATGGGGACACAGGGCACCCAAGGGTGTCCGGCCGGGTGCAGGGACCCCAGGGAGCCAGGATGGGGGGCACAGGGTGCCCAAGGGAGCCAGGATGCGTCTGGATGGGTCCAGGTGGGTGCAGGGACCCCAGGGTGGCAGGATGGGGACACAGGACACCCAAGGGTGCCCGGCCGGGTGCAGGGACCCCAGGGAGCCAGGATGGGGGGCACAGGGCACCCAAGGGTGTCAGGACGGGTGCAGGGACCCCAGGGAGCCAGGATGGGGACACAGGGCACCCAAGGGTGCCAGGACGGGTGCAGGGACCCCAGGGAGCCAGGATGGGGACACAGGGCACCCAAGGGTGCCAGGACGGGTGCAGGGACCCCAGGGAGCCAGGATGGGGGGCACAGGGTGCCCAAGGGAGCCAGGATGCGTCTGGATGGGTCCAGGTGGGTGCAGGGACCCCAGGGTGGCAGGTTGGGGACACAGGGCACCCCAGGGTGTCCGGACGGGTGCAGGGACCCCAGGGTGAAGGGATGGGGACACAGGGCACCCAAGGGTGCCAGGACGGGTGCAGGGACCCCAGGGTGGCAGGTTGGGGGACACAGGGCACCCAAGGGTGTCTGGATGGGTCTGGATGGGTCCAGGTGGGTGCAGGGACCCCAGGGAGCCAGGATGGGAGCTGGGGGCACCGGGATGTCCCCAGGATGGGTGCAAGGACCCCAGGGTGGCAGGATGGGGGGCACAGGGTGCCCAAGGCATCAGGATGGGTCCAGGTGGGTGCAAGGAGCCCCAGGGAGCCAGGATGGGGGGCACAGGGCACCCAAGGGTGCCAGGACGGGTGCAGGGACCCCAGGGTGGCAGGTTGGGGGACACAGGGCACCCAAGGGTGTCTGGATGAGTCTGGATGGGTCCAGGTGGGTGCTGGGACCCCAGGGAGCCAGGATGGGGGGCACAGGACACCCAAGGGTGCCAGGACGGGTCCAGGTGGGTGCAAGGAGCCCTAGGGAGCCAGGATGGGGGGCACAGGGCACCCAAGGGTGTCAGGACGGGTCCAGGGACCCCAGGGTTAAGGATGAGGGGCACAGGGCTCCCAAGGGTGTCCGGCCGGGTGCAGGGACCCCAGGGTGGCAGGTTGGGGACACAGGGCACCCAAGGGTGCCCGGCCGGGTGCAGGGCCCCTCGCCCACCGTTGACGAAGACGGCGAAGCGGAGGAAGTCGAGGTAGCGCTCGCCCCCGCACGGGTTCCAGCCGATGTCGGGGTAGCCCTTGGAGAGCAGCATGGGGCAGCTCTGCAGCCCGCAGCTCGCCAGGTAGGTGACAACCTGCGGGGACGGGGACAGCGCTGGCACCGGCGCGGGGACCTCGGGCCATCCCCGCTGTCCCCTCGGGCCATCCCTGCTGTCCCTTCGTGCCGTCCCCGCTGTCCCTGCTGTCCCCGCTATCTCCTCGTGCTCTCCCCGCTGTCCCCCCTGTCCCCGCTGTCCCCTCGCACTGTCCCCGCTGTCCCCTTGTGCTCTCCCGCTGTCCCCACTATCCCCTTGCACTGTCCCCGCTGTCCCCTCACACTGTCCCCGCTGTCCCCTTGCACTGTCCCCGCTATCCGCTCTGTCCCCACTGTCCTCTTGCACTGTCCCTACTGTCCCCACTGTCCCCTCGTGCCATCCCCGCTATCCCTGCTGTCCCCTCACGCCGTCCCTGTTGTCCCCTCGCGCCGTCCCCGTTGTCCCCTTGCGCCGTCCCCTTGTGCTGTCCCTGCTGTCCCCTCGAGCCGTCCCTACTGCCCCCTCGCGCTGTCCTCACTGTCCCCGCTATCCCTGCTGTCCCCTCGTGCTGTCCCCGCTGTCCCCGCTATCCCCTCGCACTGTCCCCACTGTCCCCTCATGATGTCCCCTCGTGCTGTCCCTGCTGTCCACTCGCTCTGTCCCCACTGTCCCCGCTGTCCCCTCGCGCTGTCCCCGCTGTCCCCTCGCACTGTCCCCTCATGCTGCCCCCTCGTGCCGTCCCCGCTGTCCCCTCGTGCTGTCCCTGCTGTCCCCACTGTCCCCTTGAGCCGTCCCCACTGTCCCCTCGTGCTGTCCCCCACTGTCCCCACACGCTGTCCGCTCGTGCTCTTCTCGCTGTCCCCACTGTCCCCTCACGCCGTCCCCGCTGTCCCCTCACACTCTCCCCGTTGTCCCCTCGCGCTGTCCCCACTGTCCCCTCGCGCCGTCCCCATTGTCCCCTCGGGCACCTTCTCCAGGTCCTGCTCCTTGAGCGCCAGGGCCAGCTCGTTGTTGTCGATGACGGAGGCGGCCGCCACATCCAGGGGGGTCGAGCCCCTCATGCCTGCGGGGACCCGGTCAGGGGGACACGGGAAGGGGCAGCGCTTGGGGACACCGCGGTGCTGGGCTGGGGACGGGAGCCTGCGGGGACCACGGGGACAAGGGGACACCAAGGGGGCAGGCTGAGGACAGGGGGACACCGCGGTGCTGGGCTGGGGACGGGAGCCTGCGGGGACCATAGGGGACAAGGGGACACCAAGGGGACAAGATGGGGACACGGCGTCCTCAGGGCACCACGCTGGGGACAAGGGGACACCGAGGGGGCAGGCTGGGGACAGGGGGACACCGCAGTGCTGGGCTGGGGACGGGAGCCTGCGGGAACCATAGGGGACAAGGGGACACCAAGGGGACAAGATGGGGACACGGGGTCCTCAGGGCACCAGGCTGGGGACAAGGGGGCACCAAGGGGCCAGGCTGGGGACAGCAGGACACGGGGTCCTCAGGACACCAGGTTGGGGACAATGAGACACCAAGGGGACAGGCTGGGAACAGGGGGACACCAAGGGGCCAGTCTGGGGACAGGGGGACACGGGGTCCTCAGGGCACCAAGCTTGGGACAAGGGGACCTTAAAGGGGTAGCCTGGGGACACCAAGGGGGCAGGCTGGGGACAGGGGGACACCGTGGTGCTCGGCTGGGGACGGGAGCCTGCGGGGACCACGGGGACAAGGGGACACCAAGGGGACCAGATGGGGACAGCAGGACACGGGGTCCTCAGGGCATCAGACTGGGGACAAGGGGACACCAAGGGGCCAGGCTGGGGACAGGGGGACACCGTGGTGCTCGGCTGGGGACGGGAGCCTGCGGGGACCATAGGGGACAAGGGGACACCAAGGGGACAAGATGGGGACACGGCGTCCTCAGGGCACCCAGCTGGGGACAAGGGGACACCAAGGGGCCAGTCTGGGGACAGGGGGACACGGGGTCCTCAGGACACCAGGTTGGGGACAATGAGACACCAAGGGGCCAGGCTGGGGACAGGGGGACACGGGGTCCTCAGGGCACCAAGCTTGGGACAAGGGGACCTTAAAGGGGTAGCCTGGGGACACCAAGGGGGCAGGCTGGGGACAGGGGGACACCGCAGTGCTGGGCTGGGGACGGGATCCTGCGGGGACCACGGGGACAAGGGGACACCAAGGGGACCAGATGGGGACAGCAGGACACGGGGTCCTCAGGGCATCAGACTGGGGACAAGGGGACACCAAGGGGGCAGGCTGGGGACAGGGGGACACCGCGGTGCTGGGCTGGGGACGGGAGCCTGCGGGGACCATAGGGGACAAGGGGACACCAAGGGGCCAAGATGGGGACAGCAGGATATGAGGTCCTCAGGGCACCAGGCTGGGGACAAGGGGACACCAAGGGGACAAGATGGGGACATGGGGTCCTCAGGGCACCAGGCTGGGGACAAGGGGGCACCAAGGGGCCAAGATGGGGACACGGCGTCCTCAGGGCACCCAGCTGGGGACAAGGGGACACCAAGGGGCCAAGATGGGGACACGGCGTCCTCAGGGCACCACGCTGGGGCACCAAGGGGACACCAAGGGGCCAGGCTGGGGACACCAAGGGGCCAGGCTGCGGACAGCAGGACGTGGGGTCCTCAGGGCACCAGGCTGGGGACAAGGGGACGCTAAGGGGCCAGGCTGGGGACAGTAGGACACGAGGCCCTCAGGGCACCAGGCTGAGGACAGGGGGACCCTAAGGGGGCAGCCTGGGGACAGAGGGACACCAAGGGGGCAGGCTGAGGACAGGGGGACAGAGGGGTCCGCAGGGCACCAGGCTGGGGACAGGGGGACACCAAGGGGCCAGGCTGGGGACAAGGGGAGCCCATGGCACCATGCAGGGGACACTAGAGGGAAGGTGGCAGAGCACAGAGGGTCGATGCGCTCAATGGGTGGAAGGGACCGGGCTCGGGGACACATTGGGGACACTTTGGGGACAAGCGGCGTCACCGAGGCCGATGCTGCTGTTCTCCAGCAGGTAGCCCAGGTGGTCGAACATGGAGCGCTGGTTCTGGCGGCTGATGCGGCAGAAGTAGCAGAGGAAGCGGCAGCAGTTGGTGACCATCTTGGGGAAGCGGATCTCCTGCGGGGACACCGGCGCCATCCGGCCCTGGGGACAGCAAGGGGGACACATTAAGAGGTGCCGGGGACACCGGGGGGTGGCCTTGGGGACAACGCGACGCTCACCTTGGACTCGCCGCCGCCCAGCACGCTGACCATGACCTGCATGACGGTCTCGTGCATGCCCAGCGCCCGCATGAGGTTGGGGTGCTGGTAGAAGACCTTGTTGTTCATGATGTTCCTGCAGGGGACACGAGGGTCACGGCCGCGGGGACAGCGGGGGGCGGGTGAGGGCACCTTGGGGACGTGGGATGTGGGGGGCGGGAGGACATTGAGGGGGGATATGGGGCACCCAGGGGTGCAGGGTGCCCAGGAGGGATGCAGAATGACCGGGAGGGATGCAGGAGGCCCGGGAAGGATGGAGGAGGCCCAGGGAAGGATGCAGGAGGTCCAGGAGGGATACAGAAGGCCCGGGAAGGATGCAGGAGGCCCATAGGGGATGCAGGAGGCCCAGGAGAGATGAGGGAGGCCCAGGAAGGATCCAGGAGGTCCAGGAGGGATGCAGGAGGCCCGGGAAGGATGGAGGAGGCCCAGGGAAGGATGCAGGAGGCCCATAGGGGATGCGGGAGGCCCAGGAGGGATGCAGGAGGCCCCGGGAAGGATGCAGGAGGCCCATAGGGATGCAGGAGGCCTAGGAGGGATGCAGGAGGCCCGTAGGGATGCAGGAGGCCCGTAGGGATGCAGGAGGCCCAGGGAAGGATGCAGGAGGCCCAGGGAAGGAGGGAGGAGGCCCATAGGGGATGCAGGAGGCCCGTAGGGATGCAGGAGGCCCAGGGAAGGATGGAGGAGGCCCAGGGAAGGATGGAGGAGGCCCAGAGAAGGATGCAGGAGGCCTGAGCGGGATGCAGGATGCCCAGGAGCGATGCAGGAGGCCCAGGAAGGATGCAGGAGGCCCAGGAGGGATGCAGGATGTCTGGGAGGGATGCAAGAGGCCCAGGGAAGGATGCAGGAGGCCCAGGGAAGGACGCAGGAGGCCCAGGGAAGGATGCAGGAGGCCCATAGGGGATGCAGGAGGCCCAGGAGAGATGAGGGAGGCCCAGGAAGGATCCAGGAGGTCCAGGAGGGATGCAGGAGGCCCAGGGAAGGATGCAGGAGGCCCAGGAAGGATGCAGGATGCCCAGGAAAGGATGCAGGAGGCCCATGGATGTGTAGGATTCTCAGGGAGGATGCAGAACGACTAGAAGGGATGTAGGAAGCCCAGGAAGGATGTAGAATGCCCAGGATGGATGGAGGAGGCCCATAGCGGATGCAGGAGGCCCAGGGAAGGACGCAGGAGGCCCGTAGAGATGCAGGAGGCCCGTAGGGATGCAGGAGGCCCATAGGGGATGCGGGAGGCCCAGGAGGGATGCAGGAGGCCCAGGGAAGGACGCAGGAAGCCCAGGGAAGGATGCAGGAGGCCCGTAGGGATGCAGGAGGCCTAGGAGGGATGCAGGAGGCCCAGGGAAGGACGCAGGAGGCCCATAGGGGATGCAGGAGGCCCAGGGAAGGATGGAGGAGGCCCGGGAAGGATGCAGGAGGCCTAGGAAAGGATGCAGGAGGCCCATGGATGTGTAGGATTCTCAGGGAGGATGCAGAACGACTAGAAGGGATGTAGGAAGCCCAGGAAGGATGCAGAATGCCCAGGATGGATGGAGGAGGCCCATAGGGGATGCAGGAGGCCTGTAGGGATGCAGGAGGCCCAGGGAAGGATGGAGGAGGCCCATAGGGGATGCAGGAGGCCCAGGAGGGATGCAGGAGGCCCATAAGGGATGCAGGAGGCCCGGGAAGGATGGAGGAGGCTCATGGGGGACGCAGGAGGCCCAGGGAAGGATGCAGGAGGCCTGTAGGGATGCAGGAGGCTCGTGCGGGATGCAGGAGGCCCAGGGAAGGATGCAGGAGGCCCATAGGGGATGCAGGAGGCCCAGGAGGGATGCAGGAGGCCCAGGGAAGGACGCAGGAGGCCCAGGAGGGATTCAGGAGGCCCTGGAGGGATGCGGGAGGCCCAGGAGCAATGCAGGAGGCCCAGGGCTGCCCCGGGACAGGGGGCCCCGCGCACCCGATGCTCTGGATCATGAGGTTCTCCTCCTCGGGGCCCATCTGCACGATGAGCAGCGAGCGGATCTGGCCGAGGCACTCGAGGAGGCTCATGGTGTCCTCGACGGACACGGCGCTGATGGTGTAGGCCTTGGGCAGCGCGCGCACCAGCTCGCCCAGCCCGTCGTACTGCCGGTGCAGCAGGTTGAACATGGCCCGCACCAGCTCGGGGCTCTCGATGAAGGCCTCCTGCGCCCAGTGCACCATGGTCTGCGAGATGAGCTCCTGCAGCGAGCCTGGGGACACCGCGGGCTCAGCCACCACCGTGGGGACACACCGGTGTCCCCATGGGTCCCGTCACGCACTGGGCACCGGGGGCTCCTCGGGCGCTGCCTCCTTCTCCTCTTCCTCCTCGGCGGCCGCTTTCTTGCGGCGCCCGACCACCTTCTGCACCAGCCCCAGGAGCCGCTGCCGTAGGGACGTGTCTTCCTCCTGCTCCTCCTCCTCGCTGGCCAGCTCGATGCCTGCGGAACGGTGGGAAGGGGTCACCGGGGCCCTGTGCCCAGCAGGAGACAAGTCCCCATGGAATGAGGTGGCCCTTGTCCCCATGGAATGAGGTAGCCCTTGTCCCCATGGACGGAGAGGTCCCCTTGTCCCCATGGAATGAGGTAGCCCTTGTCCCCATGGATGGAGAAGGGCCCTTGTCCCCATGGAATGAGGTAGCCCTTGTCCCCATGGACGGAGAGGTCCCCTTGTCCCCATGGGGTGGAGATACCCCTTGGCCCCATATGATGGAGAAGTCCCCTTGTCCTCATTGGGTGGGGACACCCCCTTGGCCTCATATGATGGAGAAGGGCCCTTGGCCCGATTGGGTGGAGAAATCCCCTTGTCCCCATATGATGGAGAAGTCCCCTTGTCCCCATGGGGTGGAGATACCCCTTGTCCCCATATGATGGAGAAGTCCCCTTGTCCCCATTGGGTGGGGACATCCCCTTGGCCCCACGGATGGAGAGGTCCCCTTGTCCCCATTGGGTGGTGACACCCCCTTGGCCTCATATGATGGAGAAGCCCCCTTGTCCCCACAGGATGGAGACACCCCCTTGGCCTCCTATGATGGAGAAGTCCCCTTGTCCCCATTGGGTGGGGACACCCCCTCGGCCCCATGGGATGGAGAAGTCCCCTTGTCCCCATTGGGTGGGGACACCCCTTGTCCCCACTGAGTGGGGACACCCCCTTGGCCTCATATGATGGAGAACTCCCCTTGTCCCCATTGGGTGGGGACACCCCCTTGGCCCTACAGGATGGAGAGGTCCCTTTGTCCCCATTGGGTGGGGACATCCCCTTGGCCCCATGGGATGGAGAAGTCCCCTTGTCCTCATTGGGTGGGGACACCCCCTTATCCCCATTGGGTGGTGACACCCCCTTGGCCCCACAGGATGGAGAAGTCCCCTTGTCCCCATTGGGTGGGGACACCCCCTTGTCCCCACAGGATGGAGAAGTCCTCTTGTCCCCATAGGATGGAGATCCTCATCCCCAGAAGGTCCCAAGCCTCCAGGGTGGCCTTCCCACCACCTTGGCCCTGTTGGGACCCCAGGGCGTCCCCACATGGGGTCCTCAGTGCCCAAGGGGACAGCCACAGTGCCAGGCGCCCCCCCTGGAGTGTCCCCAGAGTGTCCCCAGGGTGTCCCCATACAGGGTCCTCAGTGCCCAAAGGGGCAGCCGCGGTGCCAAGCGGCATCCCCGGGGTGTCCCCAGGGTGTCCCCAGAGCATCCCCAGAGTGTCCCCAGGGTGTCCCTGAAGCGTTCCTAGTGTGTCCCCAGGGTGTCCCCAGGGTGTCCCCAGGGTGTCCCCGGAGTGTCCCCAGGGCGTCCCCAGGGTGTCTCTGGCGTGTCCCTGGAGTATCCCCAGGGTGTCCCCAGGATGTCCTGGAGTGTCCCCAGAGTGTCCCCAGAGCATCCCCAGTGTGTCCCCAGGGTGTCCTGGGGTGTCCCCAGGGCGTCCCCAGGGTGCCCCCAGGGTGTCCGCAGAGCATCCTCAGGATGTCCCCAGTGTGTCCCCAGGGCATCCCCAGGGTGTCCCCAGGGTGTCCCCAGAGCATCCCCAGGGTGTCCCCAGGATGTCCCGGAGTGTCCCCAGGGTGTCCCTGGCGTGTCCCCGGAGCATCCCCAGAGCATCCCCAGGATGTCCCGGAGTGTCCCCAGGGCATCCCCAGGGCATCCCCAGGGCGTTCCCAGGGTGTCCCCGGGGTGTCCCCAGGGCGTCCCCAGGGTGTCTCTGGCATGTCCCTGGAGCATCCCCAGGGTGTCCCGAAGTGTCCCCAGGGTGTCCCCAGGGTGTCCCCAGAGCATCCCCAGGGTGTCCTGGGGTGTCCCCAGGGTGTCCCGGGGTGTCCCCAGGGTGTCCCCAGGGTGTCCCCAGAGCATCCCCAGGGTGTCCCCAGGGTGTCCTGGGGTGTCCCCGGGGTGTCCCCGGGGTGTCTCCAGGGTGTCCCCAGGGTGTCCCGGGGTGTCCCCGGGGTGTCCTCGGGGTGTCCCCAGAGTGTCCCCGTGCTCACCGCAATGCGCCAGCAGGTCATTATGGAAATCCAGCAGCTCGTCACGGATGTCCTCGGGCACGGGACACTCCTCCTCGTCCGCCCCCGCCTTGTACTGCAGCAACATGTTGATCTGGGGACACCAGGGGGACACACGCGGGGTCAAGGACACGGCCACCACCTCGTGTCCCCCCCTTGTCACCGTCACCGTCACCTGCTCCTGCGGGGGCGAGCGGAACTCGCGCGTGCGCCGCGCCGTCTCGGCTGCCGACATGGTGAGCGCCCGCATGAGCTGCCCGTAGCGGCGCCGCTGGTCGCGCTGCAGCCGCTCCACGTGCCGCTCCGAGAAGGCCACGATGGCCTCGACGCGGTGCTGCAGCTCCTGGTCGCAGAAGAACTCCAGGAGGTTGCACATCTGCGGGGACGCGTTGGGGACGTCGGGGATGGGACGGTGCCACTGGGTGCACCGGGATGGGATGGTGCCATGGGGTGTCCCTGGGATGGGACGGGTGGATGTGGATGGGAGCAGGGACACGAGGGGACACGGGATGGCACAGGGGGACCATGGGGTCCCCAAGGATGGGACAGGATGAGTGGACACAGATGGGATTGGGGACATGGGCACAGGGGCTGGCACTGGTCCCAGGGATGGGACGGCACCATGGGGTGCCCCGGGATGGGACAGGGTGATGAGGGTGGGAACAGGGACACGAGGGCATGTGAGGGAACACAGGATGGCACTAGGGGACCATGGGGTCCCCAAGGACGGGACAGGATGAGTGGACACAGATGGGATTGGGGACACGGGCACAGGGGACAGGACTGGCCCCGGGGATGGGACGGCACCATGGGGTGCCCCAGGATGGGAGCAGGAACACAAGGATGGGAGCAGGGACATGAGGGGACACAGGATGGCACTGGGGGACTGTGGGGTCCCCAAGGACGGGACAGGACGAGTGGACACGGATGGGACTGGGGACACGGGCACAGGGGCCGGGATTGGCCCCGGGAATGGGATGGCACCATGGGGTGCCCCAGGATGGGACAGGGGGATAGGATGGGAGCAGGGACACAGGATGGCACTGGGTGGGCAGGGGGACCCTGGGGTCCCCAGGGATGGGACAGGACGAGTGGACACGGATGGCACTGGGGACATGGGCACAGGGGCCGGGACTGGCTTGGGGATGGGACGGCACCATGGGGTGCCCCGGGATGGGACAGGGTGATGAGGGTGGGAACAGGGACATGAGGGCATGTGAGGGGACACAGGATGGCACTAGGGGACTGTGGGGTCCCCAAGGACAGGACAGGACGAGTGGACACGGATGGCGCTGGGGACACGGGCACAGGGGCTGGCACTGGTCCCAGGGATGGGACGGCACCATGGGGTGCCCCAGGATGGGAGCAGGAACACAAGGATGGGAGCAGGGACATGAGGGGACACAGGGTGGCACTAAGGGACCACAGGGGACTGTCAGGTCCCCAAGGACGGGACAGGATGAGGGGACAAGGATGGGATTGGGGACATGGGCACAGGGGCCGGGACTGGCCACAGGGATGCGATGGCACCATGGGATGTCCCAGGATGGGATGGGGGATGAGGACGGGAGCAGGGACATGAGGGGACACAGGATGGCCCTGGGTGGCCAGGGGGACCCCCAGGGATGGGACAGGATGAGCGGACATGGATGGCACTGGGGACATGGGCACAGGGGCCGGGATTGGCCCTGGGGATGGGACAGCACCATGGGATGTCCCAGGATGGGACAGGGGGATGAGGACGGGAGCAGGGACATGAGGGGACACAGGATGGCACTGGGTGGCCAGGGGGACCACAGGGGACCCTGGGGTCCTCAGGGATGGGACAGGATGAGCGGACATGGATGGCACTGGGGACACGGGCACAGGGGCTGGCACTGGTCCCAGGGATGGGACGGCACCATGGGGTGCCCCAGGATGGGAGCAGGAACACAAGGATGGGAGCAGGGACATGAGGGGACACAGGGTGGCACTAAGGGACCACAGGGGACTGTCAGGTCCCCAAGGACGGGACAGGACGAGTGGACACGGATGGGACTGGGGACATGGGCACAGGGGCCAGGGGATGGGATGGCACCATGGGATGTCCCAGGATGGGACAGGGGGATGAGGACGGGAGCAGGGACACGAGGGGACACAGGATGGCACTGGGGGACCGTGGGGTCCCCAAGGACGGGACAGGACGAGTGAACACGGATGGACCTGGGGCCATGAGAGGGGACGGTCCCCAAACGGTCACCTGCAGCTTGACCGACTCGGGCAGCTTCATCTGCAGCAGCCCTTCCTCCAGTGCCTCCTCCTCCTCCTCCTCCTCGTCCTCGGCCTCCATCTCCCCGGCCTCGATGGCCTTCCTCCGCGCCTCCTCCTCCTCCTCCTCCTCGTCGCGCGGCGCGGCGGGCCGCGGGGCGAAGCCGCGGGGCTCGATCATGCGCAGGACGCGGCGCACGTCGCGGCCGCCCAGCGCGCCCACGGCGAGCAGCGCCGACACCAGCTTGAGCACGGGCACGAGCTGGAACTCCACGCTGCCGCCCACGGGGTCGCGGGCGTGCGGGCCGCCCCCGGCCACCGCCTCGGCCAGCATGCGGATGGCGCGGGCGCCCAGCGCGCCCAGCGGCACGCCGGGGCTCAGCGTGGCGCGCGTGGCGCCCACCGTTACAAAACACGGCTCGGCGAAATGCGGACGGGGCCGCAAACACGCACTAGGTCCCACGCCGGGCGGCCCGGGCGCGCGCGAGCCCGCGGGGAACAACGTGATGCCCTTGGTGGCCTCGGTCATGGGCACGATGAACTCGGCGCTCATGGAGGCGCGCGCCCGCTGCGCCGCGTCCAGGTGCATGGCCAGCAGCAGGTCGTAGTAGCCGGCCCGCAGCGGGCCCGGCAGCTCGGCGCTCTCGATGGCGAACAGGAGCTGCGCCTGGTCCACGTGGCTGCACAGCGCGTGCGCCACGCGGTTGTTGCCCAGCGCGCACACGGCGCAGTAGAGCTTGAGCGAGTGCGAGTGGAAGCGGAGCAGGTCCAGCTGCTCCGACAGCTCCATGATGTCGATGCATCTGAGGGAGAGGAGAGGGGGTAGGACGCCTGGGCCCCTCAGGGGGACAGGGGCTGTGCAATGGGGACGGGGTGGGACAAGGGGACAGGGTGGGACTGTGCAATGGGGATGAGGTGGGACAAGGGGCAATGGAGACGGGGTGGGACAAGGGGTTGTGCAATGGGAACAGGGACAAGGGGTTGTGCAATGGGGACAGGTGGGACAAGGGGCAATGGGGACAGAGGGGGACAAGGGGATGTGCAATGGGGACAGGTGGGACAAGGGGCAATGGGGACAGGGTGGGACAAGGGGATGGGTGGGACAAGAGCTTGAGCGAGTGCGAGTGGAAGCGGAGCAGGTCCAGCTGCTCCGACAGCTCCATGATGTCGATGCATCTGTGGGAGGGGAGGGTGGGCAGGACGCCTGGGCCCCGCTGGGGGACAAGGGGTTGTGCAATGGGGACAGGTGGGACAAGGTGCAATGGGGACGGTGGGATGTGCAGTGGGGATGGGGTGGGACAAGGGGACAAGGTGGGACAAGGGGTTGTGCAATGGGGACAGGGACAAGGGGCTGTGCAATGGGGATGAGGTGGGACAAGGGGCAATGGGGACAGGGTGGGACAAGGGGATGGGTGGGACAAGGGGCTGTGCAATGGGGATGAGGTGGGACAAGGGGCAATGGGGACAGGGTGGGACAAGGGGATGGGTGGGACAAGGGGCTGTGCAATGGGGACAGGTGGGACAAGGGGCAATGGGGACAGAGGGGGACAAGGGGATGTGCAATGGGGATGAGGTGGGACAAGGGGCAATGGGGACAGGGTGGGACAAGGGGATGGGTGGGACAAGAGCTTGAGCGAGTGCGAGTGGAAGCGGAGCAGGTCCAGCTGCTCCGACAGCTCCATGATGTCGATGCATCTGTGGGAGGGGGGAGTGGGCAGGACGCCTGGGCCCCGCGGGGGGACAAGGGGTTGTGCAATGGGGACAGGTGGGACAGGGGGACAGGGTGGGACTGTGCAATGGGGATGAGGTGGGACAAGGGGCAATGGAGACGGGGTGGGACAAGGGGCTGTGCAATGGGGACAGGGACAAGGGGCTGTGCAATGGGGACAGGTGGGACAAGGGGCAATGGGGACAGGGTGGGACAAGGGGCTGTGCAATGGGGACAGGTGGGACAAGGGGCAATGGGGACAGAGGGGGACAAGGGGCTGTGCAATGGGGACAGGTGGGACAAGGGGCAATGGGGACGGTGGGATGTGCAGTGGGGATGGGGTGGGACAAGGGGACAAGGTGGGACAAGGGGTTGTGCAATGGGGATGGGGACAAGGGGCTGTGCAGTGGGGACGGGGTGGGACAAGGGTCAATGGGGACAGGTGGGACAAGGGGATGGGTGGGACAAGAGCTTGAGCGAGTGCGAGTGGAAGCGGAGCAGGTCCAGCTGCTCCGACAGCTCCATGATGTCGATGCATCTGTGGGAGGGGGGAGTGGGCAGGACGCCTGGGCCCCGCGGGGGGACAAGGGGTTGTGCAATGGGGACGGGGTGGGACAAGGTGCAATGGGGACGGTGGGATGTGCAGTGGGGATGGGGTGGGACAAGGGGACAGGGTGGGACTGTGCAATGGGGATGAGGTGGGACAAGGGGCAATGGAGACGGGGTGGGACAAGGGGTTGTGCAATGGGAACAGGGACAAGGGGACAGGGTGGGACAAGGGGACAGGGTGGGATAAGGGGCTTTGCAGTGGGGACAAGGTGGGACAAGGGGCTGTGCAATGGGGACCGGGACAAGGGGACATGGTGGGACGAGGGGCTGTGGGGACGGGTGGGACAAGGGGCTGTGCAATGGGGACAGGGTTGGACAAGGGGACAGGGTGGGACAAGGGGCAATGGGGACAGAGGGGGACAAGGGGATGGGTGGGACAAGGGGCTGTGCAATGGGGATGGGATGGGACAAGGGGCAATGGGGACAGAGGGGGGCAAGGGGCTGTGCAATGGGGACGGGGTTGGACAAGGGGACAGAGTGGGACTGTGCAATGGGGGGACAGGTGGGACAAGGGGTTATGCAGTGGGGACAGGGTGGGATGTGCAATGGGGACAGGTGGGACAAGGGGCAATGGGGACAGGAGGGACAAGGGCCTGTGGAATGGGGACAGGGTTGGACAAGGGGACAGGGTGGGACAAGGGGTTGTGCAGTGGGGACAAGGTGGGACAAGGGGGACAGGTGGGACAAGGGGATAGGGTGGGACAAGGGGCTGTGCAATAGGGACAGGGTGGGACAAGGGGCAGTGGGGACAGGTGGGACAAGGGGCTGTGCAATGGGGACGAGGTGGGACAAGGTGCAATGGGGACAAAGTGGGACAAGGGGCTGTGCAATGGGGACAGGTAGGGACAGGGGGACGGGGAAGTGGGACAAGGGGCTGTGCAATGGGCACGGGTGGGACAAGGACAGCCGAGGAGCTTCCAGCCCATGCAGGGCAATTGGGGACCACAAGGACAGCACAAGACGCCCAGTCCCAACGGTGGCATCCCCGGGGCTGCAGGCAGGACACTGATGTCCCCAACAAGGACAGGACCGAGGCCGTCCCCGGTACCTGTTCTCCTCGGGGATGTGCAGGGCCATCATGACGAGCGGCTCGGCGCACTCCACGGCCCAGCCCAGGCGCTCGCTGACCCGGGCCATGTCCACGGCCAGGAACTCGTTGGGCATCCGGCTCCAGGTGACGGGCGTCAGGAGCTGGATGAGGAGCCGCGGGGGACACTGCGGCTCCGGGTTCCTGCGCTCGCTGTGGAACATCGCGGCCGAGATGGGCATGATGTTCTATGGGGAGAATGGAGCGGGGTGAGACCGAGGGGCCCAGGCGTCCGGGAGGACCCCGGCCGCCCCGCGCGCCCACCTTGAGCTTGCCCAGCTCGAACTGCACCACGTTCTGGCTCGTGGGGAGGACGAAGACGGCCGGGAAGAGCTTGGTGTTGGGTTCCACCTGGGGGGACGGAGGTGGCACCGTGGGGACAATGGGGACAATGGGGGACGGGGACAATGGGGACAATGGAGAATGGGGACAATGGGGACAGTGGGGAATGGGGGCAGTGGGGACAATGGGGAATGGGGGCAGTGGGAGACAGGGCACACCAGGGGATGGGGACAACGGGGGACATGGACAACAGGAGATGGGGACAAGGGACAACGTGGGACGGGGACAACAGGGGATGAGGGACAATGGGGAATGGGGACAATGGGGGACGGGGGACAAGAGGGATGGGCACAACGGGGGACGGGGACAAGGGACCCCCCCGGAGGGGACGGGGGATAATGTGGGACGGGAACAACGGGGGACAGGGGACAATGGGGAATGGGGACAACGTGGGACGGGGACAACAGGGGACGGGGGACAATGGAGAATGGGGACAATGGGGAATGGGGGACAAGAGGGATGGGGACAATGGGGGGCAGGGACAATGGGGGACAGGGACAAGAGGGGATGGGGATAAGGGACCCCCCGGAGGGGACGGGGGACAACGTGGGACGGGGACAACAGGGGACGGGGCACAATGAGGGATGGGGGACAAAGAGGGACGGGGACAAAGGGGAATGGGGACAACGGGGGACAGGGACAAGAGACCCCCCGGAGGGGACGGGGGACAACGTGGGATGGGGACAACGGGGGACAATGAGGGACGGGGACAACAGGGGACAGAGGAAAATGGGGGATGGGGACAACGGGGGATGGGGACAACGGGGAACCGGGCCAAGGGCCCCCCGGAGGGCACAGGGCCCACCTGGAAGAAGGTGTTGATCTCGTTGCCGTTGGCCGTGAAGGTCATGAGGCCGGTGGCCAGGTCCACGAGGCAGCCGATGACCAGGTCGCTGTGGCTCACGCGCGCCTGCTGCGTGTTGCTGGCGAACTCGCCGCCCCACACCATGTAGCAGTTGCTGCGCTTGATGCTGGGGGACAGGGAGGGTGACAGGAGCCCCATAGGGACATCGGGGACACCATAGGGACATGTGGAGAGACACCTGGGGACCCCATGGGGACAGGTGCCTCCATGGCCTGGGGACACCATAGGGACGTGTAGAGACACCTGGGGACCCCATAGGGATGTGTGGGGACACCTGGGGACCCCATGGGGACATGCGGCACCACAGCCTGAGGACCCCATAGGGACGTGTGTGGGGACACCTGGGGATGCCATGGGGACAGGTGCCTCCAGGGCCTGGGGACACCATAGGGACGTGTGGGGGGACACCTGGGGACCCCATGGGGACATGTGGGGGGACACCTGGGGACACCATAGGGAGGTGTAGGGACACCTGGGGACCCCATGGGGACATGTGTGGGGATACCTGGGGACCCCATAGGGACAGGTGCCTCCATGGCCTGGGGACACCATAGGGACGTGTAGAGACACCTGGGGATCCCATAGGGATGTGTGGGGACACCTGGGGACCCCATGGGGATGTGTGTAGAGACACCTTGGGAACCCATGGGGACAGGTGTCTCCAGGGGACACCTGGGGACACCACAGGGACGTGTGTAGGGACACCTGGGGACCTCATGGGGACGTGTGTGGGGACCCCATAGGGACGTGTGTGGGGACACCTGGGGACCCGACAGGGACGCGTAGGGACACCTGGGGATCCCATGGGGATGTGTGTAGAGACACCTGGGGACCCCATGGGGACAGGTGCCTCCATGGCCTGGGGACACCATAGGGACGTGTGTGGGGACACCTGGGGACTCCATGGGGATGTGCGGCACCACATCCTGGGGACCCCATGGGGATGTGTAGGGACACCGGGGGACCCCATGGGGACGTGTGTAGAGACACCTGGGGACCCTATAGGGACAGGTGCCTCCATGGCCTGGGGACACCATAGGGACGTGTGTGGGGACCCCACGGGGACGTGCAGCACCCCAGCCTGGGGACCCCATGGGGACGTGTGTAGAGACACCTGGGGACCCCATGGGGATGTGTGTGGGGACACCATAGGGACGTGTGGGGACACCTGGGGACCCCATGGGGATGTGTGTGGGGACACCTGGGGACCCCATCAGGACGTGTGTGGGGACCCCATGAGGACGTGCAGCACCACAGCCTGGGGACCCCATGGGGACGTGTAGAGACACCTGGGGATGCCATGGGGACAGGTGCCTCCAGGACCTGGGGACTCCATGGGGACATGTGTGGGGACCCCATGAGGACGTGCAGCACCACAGCCTGGGGACCCCATGGGGACATGTGTGGGGACACCTGGGGAGCCCATAGGAACGTGTAGGGACACCGGGGGACCCCATGGGGACGTGTGTGGGGACACCTGGGGACCCCATGGGGATGTGTGTGGGGACACCATAGGGACGTGTGGGGACACCTGGGGACCCCATATGGATGTGTGTGGGGACCCCATGAGGACGTGCAGCACCACAGCCTGGGGACCCCATGGGGACATGTAGGGACACCTGGGGACCCCATAGGGACAGGTGCCTCCAGGCCCTGGGGACACCATAGGGACATGTAGGGACACCTGGGGACTCCATGGGGACACGTAGGGACACCTGGGGACCCCATGGGGACGTGTGTGGGGACACCTGGGGACCCCATGGGGACATGTGGCACCACAGCTTGGGGACCCCATAGGGACGTGCAGGGACACCTGGGGACCCCATGGGGCTGTGTGGGGACACCTGGGGACCCCATAGGGATGCGTGTGGGGGACACCTGGGGACCCCACGGGGACGTGCAGGGACACCTGTGGACACCATAGGGACGTGTGTGGGGACACCTGGGAACCCCATGGGGACAGGTGCCTCCATGGGTTGTGGACCCCATAGGGACATGTGTGGGGACACCTGGGGACCCCATAGGGACGTGTGTAGAGACACCTGGGGACCCCATGGGGATGTGTGGGGACACCTGGGGAGCCCATGGGGACGTGCAGGGCCACCAGGGGCCACGCCGCGCGTACCTGTCGTGCACGTTGCCCTTGTCATCGCCCATGGTGACGGTGACGGTGCGCACGCGGGACAGGTCGAAGGCGGCGTCGTGCTGGTGGTAGTCGGGGGTCACCCAGCCCACCCAGACGCTCGTGGGCTCCTGCCCCGCGAAGATCCGCACCGAGTAGTAGTACTGGGGACGGAGAGGGGACGGTGGCACCGGGGACGCCGCGGGGACCCCGGCCACGCAGGGACGGGAGGGGTGGGGACACCGGGATGGGAGCGGGATGGTGGGGTGGGAATGCTGGGATGGGGATGCAGGATGGGAATGCCGGGATGGGAGCAGGATGCTGGGATGGGGACGTCGGGATGGGGACGTCGGGATGGGAGCAGGATGCTGGAATGGGATGGGGACGCCGGGATGGGGATGCTGGGATGGGAGCAGGATGGTGGGGTGGGATGGGGGTACCAGGATGGGGATGCCGGGATGGGAGCAGGATACTGGAATGGGATGGGGACGCCGGGATAGAGACACCCGGAATGGGAGCAGGCTGCTGGGATGGGACGGGAGTGCTGGGATGGGGATGCCGGGATGGGGATGCCGGGATGGGAGCAGGATGTTGGGATGCCGGGGGTACCGGGATGGGGACAACGGGATGGGGACAACGGGATGGGAGCAGGATACTGGGATGGGATGGGGACGCCAGGATGGGATGCCAGGATGGCAGCAGGATGCTGGGATGAGCACCACAGGGTGCCCAGATGGGATGGGGGTACCAGGATGGGGGTACCAGGATGGGGGTACCAGGATGGGAGCAGGATGCTGGGATGGGGACACTGGGATGGGGACGCCGGGATGGGGATGCCAGGATGGGGACGCTGGGATGGGATGGGGGTACCAGGATGGGGATGCCGGGATGGGAGCAGAATGCTGGGGTGGGATGGGGGGTACCGGGATGGGGATGTTGGGATGGGAGCAGGATGGTGGGATGGGATGGGGGTACTGGGATGGGGACACTAGGATGGGAGCAGGATGCTGGGGTGGGATGGGGGTACCGGGATGGGGATGCCGGGATGGGAGCGGGATGGTGGGATGGGATGGGGGGTACCGGGATGGGATGCCAGGATGGGAGCAGGATGGTGGGATGGGATGGGGATGCCAGGATGGGGATGCCAGGATGGGAGCAGGATGCTGGGATGAGCACCACAAGGTGTCCAGATGGGATGGGGGTACCGGGACGGGGACACCGGGATGGGGACACCGGGATGGGGACCACAAGCTGCCTGGATGTGATGGGGGTACCAGGGACGGGGGTACCAGGATGGGGATGCTGGGATGGAGCAGGACGCTGGGATGGGCGCCACAAGGTGCCCGGAGGGAATGAGGGTACCAGGATGGGGATGCCGGGACGGCGGTACCAGGATGGCGGCACCGGGACGGCGGGTACCAGGACAGCGGTACCGGGATGGGTACCGGGACGGGGTACCGGGACGGCGGTACCGGGACGGGGCCCACGCACCGTGGTGGTGTTCATGATGACCTCGGGGTCGTCGCGCTCGTCGGGGACCACGTCCTCCTCGAGGCGGGGGACGGTGGGGACGGCCGGGGGCGGCGCGAACGGCGTCTTCCTGGCCTTGAACAGGAACCTGCGGAGCGGAACCGGCTGCTCGGACCCGAAAACGCGGCCCCACGGCCCCGCCAGGGGACAGGGTGCCCCAGGGCCACCAGGGAGCCCCCAGGACCCCCATGGAGCCCCCAGGGGCCACCATGGGACAAGGCGCCCCAGGGGCCACCATGGACCCCCCAGGACCCCCATGAAGCCCCCAGGACCTCCATGGAGCCCCCCAGGACCAGTCATGGGACAAGGTACCCCAGGGCCACCATGGAGCCCCCAGGACCCCCATGGAGCCCCCCAGGACCAGTCATGGGACCAGGCACCCCAGGACCCCCATGGAGCCCCCAGGACCTGCCATGGAGCCCCCCAGGACCAGTCATGGGACAAGGCACCCCAGGACCCCCATGGAGCCCCCCAGGACCCCAGCATGGAGCATCCCTGTGTCACCAACATGGGACAAACCCCCCAGGACCCCCATGGAGCCCCCCGGACCCCAGCATGGGACAAAGCCCTCCAGGACCCTCATGAAATTCCCCCAAGCCCCCCAGGACCCCCCCCATTGCACTAAGTCCTCCAAGACCCCCATGGAGCCCCCCAGGACTGGCCATGGAACCCCCCAGGACCCCCCCACTGCACTAAGTCCTCCAGGACCCCCATGGAGCCCCCAGGACCCCCTCCCATTGCACTAAGCCCCCCAGGAGCCCCATGGAGCCCCCCAGGACCCCCCCCATTTGCAGTAAGCCCCCAGGTCCCCCATGGAGCCCCCCAGGACCCCCATGGACCCCCCCCATTTCACTAAGCCCCCAGGACCCCCATGGAGCCCCCCAGGTCCCCCCCCCATTGCACTAAGCCCCCCAGGACCCCCATGGAGCCCCCCAGGACCCCCATGCACCCCCCCCACATTTCACTAAGCCCCCAGGACCCCCATGGAGCCCCCCAGGACCCCCATGGACCCCCCCCCATTGCACTAAGCCCCCCAGGACCCCCATGGACCCCCCCAGGACCCCCCCCATTGCACTAAGCCCCCCAGGACCCCCATGGAGCCCCCCAGGTCCCCCATGGAGCCCCCCAGGACCGCCCCCCAACCCATTGCACTAAGCCCCCCAGGACCCCCATGGAGCCCCCCAGGTCCCCCCCACATTGCACTAAGCCCCCCAGGACCCCCATGGAGCCCCCTAGGACCCCCTCCATTGCACTAACCTCCCCAGGACCCCCATGGAGCCCCCCAGGACCCCCCCACACATTGCACTAAGCCCCCCAGGACCCCCATGGAGCCCCCCAGGACCCCCATGGACCCCCCCCCATTTCACTAAACCCCCAGGTCCCCCATAGAGCCCCCCAGGACCCCCCCCCATTGCACTAAGACCCCCAGGACCCCCACATTGCACTAAGCCCCCCAGGACCCCCATGGAGCCCCCCAGGACCCCCATGGACCCCCCCCACATTGCACTAAGCCCCCCAGGTCCCCCATGGAGACCCCCAGGACCCCCATGGACCCCCCCCATTGCACTAAGCCCCCCAGGACCCCCATGGAGCCCCCCAGGACCCCCATGGACCCCCCCCCATTGCACTAAGCCCCAGGAGCCCATAGAGCCCCCCAGGACCCCCCCATTGCACTAAGCCCCCAGGAGCCCCACAGAGCCCCCCAGGACCCCCCCATTGCACTAAGCCCCCCAGGACCCCCATGGAGCCCCCAGGTCCCCCATGGAATCCCCCAGGACCCCCCCATTGCACTAAGGCCCCCAGGACCCCCATGGAGCCCCCCAGGACCCCCATGGACCCCCCCCCCACATTTCACTAAGCCCCCAGGACCCCCAGGACCCCCATGGAGCCCCCCAGGACCCCCCCCCATTGCACTAAGCCCCCCAGGACCCCATAGAGCCCCCCAGGTCCCCCATGGAACCCCCATTGCACTAAGCCCCCCAGGACCCCCCCAGGACCCCCCCGGCCCCCCCCGCGCCCCGCTCACCCGCGGCGGGGCCGCCCCTTCTCGTCGCCGCGTCCTTCTCGTTCTCGGCCCGCGGCGGCGGCGGCGGCTCCCGGTGGGCGGCGGCGGGGGCGGCGGCGGGGCCCCCCCCCCCGGGGGTCCCCTTGTCGTTGTCGCCGTCCCCCTCGTCGTGCCGGGGCCCCGCGGAGCGGCGGAGCCGCTCGAAGTCCGAGAGCGGCTCCAGGGCGGGCCGCGTCGTCCGGGGGCTCCGGGGGGCTGCGGGGCAGGGGGGTGGTCCCGGGGGCGCAACGGAACCGGGCCTGGAACTGGACCGGGAGGCTGAGGCGGAGGAAGAGCAGCTCGGGCGGCGCCGCCGGGGAGCCCAGGGCGCGGTGGGACAGGCGGAGGCACGGGGGGGAGTCCACGGTGCCGTCGGTGCGGGTGACCTGCGGGGACGGGGACGGGGACGGGAACGGGGGTGAACGGGGGGGAACGGGGGAGAGCGGGCGGGAACGGGGGAGAGCGGGCGGGAACGGGGGAGAACGGGGGGGAACGGGGGTGAGCGGGGGGGAACGGGGAGAGCGGGGGGGAACGGGGAGAACGGGGGGGAACGGGGGGGAACGGGGAGAACGGGGGGGACGGAGCGCGGAGAACGGCG